>NW_026060894.1:2565000-2692500 GCF_929443795.1 Astur gentilis | reverse complement strand
ACCTAACCCTAACCCTAACCCTAACCCTAGCCCTAACCCCAACCCTAACCCTAACCCTAACCCTAACCCCTAACTGTAAACCTTTTCTGACAAGTTGCAGGATGTGTGCCGTTTCCGAAACAGGTTCTGCTGAGGACGAGAGCCATGAGATGTTCCTCCTCTGGGCAAGCCCGCGTCCCAGATCCTGTTGTGCCTGTGAATAGGCTGCAGGGGGACGGTGAAGACCAGCAACATCTTTCCGGGCTGCCACCTTCCGTGTGGGACACGGAGCCGGACGTGTGCCTTTCCAGAATCAGGCTCTGCCGAGGACGAGAGCCATGAGATGTTCCTCCTCTGGGCAAGCCCCGGTCCCAGATCCTGTTGTGCCTGTGAATAGGCTGCAGGGGGACGGTGAAGACCAGCAACATCTTTCCGGCCTGCGAACTTCCGTGTGGGACAAGTAGCCGGACGTGTGCCTTTCCAGAATCAGACTCTGCCGAGGACGAGAGCCATGAGATGTTCCTCCTCTGGGCAAGCCCGGGTCCTGAATCCTGTTGTACCTGTGAATAGGCTGCAGGGGGACGGTGAAGACCAGCAACAGCTTCCAGGGCTGCCACCTTCCGTGTGGGACAAGGAGCCGGACGTGTGCCTTTTCGGAAAGAGGCCCTGCCGAGGACGAGAGCCATGAGATGTTCCTCCTCTGGGCAAGCCCGGGTCCTGAATCCTGTTGTGCCTGTGAATAGGCTGCAGGGGGACGGTGAAGACCAGCAACAGCTTTCCGGCCTGCCACCTTCCGTGTGGGACAAGGAGCCGGACGTGTGCCTTTTCGGAAACAGGCCCGGCCGAGGACGAGAGCCATGAGATGTTCCTCCTCTGGGCAAGCCCGGGTCCCAGATCCTGTTGTGCCTGTGAATAGGCTGCAGGGGGACGGTGAAGACCAGCAACATCTTTCCGGCCTGCGAACTACCGTGTGGGACAAGGAGCCGGACGTGTGCCTTTCCAGAATCAGACTCTGCCGAGGACGAGAGCCATGAGATGTTCCTCCTGTGGGCAAGCCCGGGTCCTGAATCCTGTTGTACCTGTGAATAGGCTGCAGGGGGACGGTGAAGACCAGCAACATCTTTCCGGGCTGCCACCTTCCGTGTGGGACAAGGAGCCGGACGTGTGCCTTTTCGGAAACAGGCTCTGCCGAGGACGAGAGCCATGAGATGTTCCACCTGTGGGCAAGCCCGGGTCCCAGATCCTGATCTGCCTGTGAATAGGCTGCAGGGGGACGGTGAAGACCAGCAACAGCTTTCCGGGCTGCCACATTCCGTGTGGGACAAGGAGCCAGACGTGTGCCTTTTCGGAATCGGGCTCTGCCGAGGACGAGAGCCATGAGATGTTCCTCCTCTGGGCAAGCCCGGGTCCTGAATCCTGTTGTGCCTGTGAATAGGCTGCAGGGGGACAGTGAAGACCAGCAACATCTTTCCGGGCTGCCACCTTCCGTGTGGGACAAGGAGCCGGACGTGTGCCTTTTCAGAATCGGGCTCTGCCGAGGACGAGAGGCATGAGATGTTCCTCCTCTGGGCAAGCCCGGGTCCCAGATCCTGTCATACCTGTCAATAGGCTGCAGGGGGACGGTGAAGACCAGCAACAGCTTTCAGGGCTGCCACCTTCCGTGTGGGACAAGGATCCGAACGTGTGCCTTTCCGGAATCAGGCTCTGCCGAGGACGAGAGCCATGAGATGTTCCTCCTGTGGGCAAGCCCGGGTCCCAGATCCTGTTGTACCTGTGTATAAGCTGCAGGGGGACGGTGAAGACCAGCAACAGCTTTCAGGGCTGCCACCTTCCGTGTGGGACAAGGAGCCGGACATGTGCCTTTTCGGAAACAGGCTCTGCCGAGGACGAGAGACTAACCCTGACCCTAACCCTAACCCTAACCCCTAACCCTAACCCTAAGCCCATCCCTAACGACCCTAACCCTAACCCTAACCCTAAGCCCTTAACACTAACCCTAACCCTAAACCCTAACCCTAACCCTAACTGTAACCCTAACCCGGACCCTATCTCCTAACTCTAACCCTAACCCTAACCCCTAACCCTAACCGTAACCCTAACCACCTAACCCTAACACTCACCCTAACACCTAACCCTAACCCTAATCCTAACCCCTAACCCTAACCCTAACCCTAACCCTAATGGACCCTAACCCTAACCCTAACACTAAGACCTAATCCTACCCCTAACCCCTAACACTAACCCTAACCCTAACCCTAAACCCTAACCCTAATGGCCCTAACCCTAACCCTAACCCTAACCCATAACCCTAACCTAAACCTAACCCTAAACCTAACCCTAACCCTAAACCTAACCCTAACCCTAACCCTAACCCTAGCCCTAACCTCAACCCTAACCCTAACCCTAACCCTAACCCTAACCCCTAACTGTAAACCTTTTCTGACAAGTTGCAGGATGTGTGCTGTTTCCGAATCAGGTTCTGCTGAGGACGAGAGCCATGAGATTTTCCTCCTCTGGGCAAGCCCGGGTCCCAGATCCTGTTGTGCCTGTGAATAGGCTGCAGGGGGTCGGTGAAGACCAGCAACATCTTTCCGGGCTGCCACCTTCCGTGTGGGACACGGAGCCGGACGTGTGCCTTTCCAGAATCAGGCTCTGCCGAGGACGAGAGCCATGAGATGTTCCTCCTCTGGGCAAGCCCGGGTCCTGAATCCTGTTGTGCCTGTGAATAGGCTGCAGGGGGACGGTGAAGACCAGCAACATCTTTCCGGCCTGCGAACTTCCGTGTGGGACAAGGAGCCGGACGTGTGCCTTTCCAGAATCAGACTCTGCCGAGGACGAGAGCCATGATATGTTCCTCCTCTGGGCAAGCCCGGGTCCTGAATCCTGTTGTACCTGTGAACAGGCTGCAGGGGGACGGTGAAGACCAGCAACAGCTTTCAGGGCTGCCACATTCCGTGTGGGACAAGGAGCCGGACGTGTGCCTTTTCGGAAAGAGGCCATGCCGAGGACGAGAGCCATGAGATGTTCCTCCTCTGGGCAAGCCCGGGTCCCAGATCCTGTTGTGCCTGTGAATAGGCTGCAGGGGGACGGTGAAGACCAGCAACAGCTTTCAGGGCTGCCACCTTCCGTGTGGGACAAGGAGCCGGACGTGTGACTTTTCAGAAATAGGCTCTGCCGAGGACGAGAGCCATGAGATGTTCCTCCTCTGGGCAAGCCCGGGCCCCAGATCCTGTTTTGCCTGTGAATAGGCTGCAGGGGGACGGTGAAGACCAGCAACAGCTTTCAGGGCTGCCACCTTCCATGTGAGACAAGAAGCTGGACAAGTGCCTTTTTGGAATCAGGCTCTGCCGAGGACGAGAGCCATGAGATGTTCCTCCTCTGGGCAAGCCCGGGTCCTGAATCCTGTTATGCCTGTGAATAGGCTGCAGGGGGACGGTGAAGACCAGCAACATCTTTCAGGGCTGCCACCTTCCTTGTGGGACAAGGAGCCGGACGTGTGCCTTTTCGGAATCGGGCTCTGCCGAGGACGAGAGCCATGAGATATTCCTCCTCTGGGCAAGCCCCGGTCCCAGAACCTGTTGTGCCTGTGAATAGGCTGCAGGGGGACGGTGAAGACCAGCAACAGCTTTCCGGCCTGCCACCTTCCGTGTGGGACAAGGAGCCGGACGTGTGCCTTTTCGGAAACAGGCCCTGACGAGGACGAGAGACTAACCCTGACCCTAACCCTAACCCTAACCCCTAACCCTAACCCTAAGCCCATCCCTAACGACCCTAAACCTAACCCTAACCCTAAGCCCTTAACACTAACCCTAACCCTAAACCCTAACCCTAACCCTAACTGTAACCCTAACGCGGACCCTATCTCCTAACTCTAACCCTAACCCTAACCCCTAACCCTAACCGTAACCCTAACCACCTAACCCTAACACTCACCCTAACACCTAACCCTAACCCTAATCCTAACCCCTAACCCTAACCCTAACCCTAACATAACCCTAATGGACCCTAACCCTAACCCTAACACTAACACCTAAACCTAACCCTAAACCTAACCCCTAACCCTAACCCTAAGCCCATCCCTAACGACCCTAACCCTAACCCTAACCCTAATCCCTTAACACTAACCCTAACCCTAAACCCTAACCCTAACCCTAACTGTAACCCTAACCCGGACCCTATCTCCTAACTCTAACCCTAACCCTAACCCCTAACCCTAACCGTAACCCTAACAACCTAACCCTAACACTCACCCTAACACCTAACCCTAACCCTAATCCTAACCCCTAACCCTAACCCTAACCCTAACCCTAATAGACCCTAACACTAACCCTAACGCTAACCCCTAACCCTAACCCTAACCCTAATGGCCCTAACCCTAAACCTAACCCTGACCCTAACCCTAACCCTAATCCTAACCCTAACCCCCTAACCCTAACCCTAACCCTAACCCTAAACCCTAACCCTAATGGCCCTAACCCTAACCCTAACCCTAACCCCTAACCCTAACCTAAACCTAACCCTAAACCTAACCCTAACCCTAACCCTAACCCTAGCCCTAACCCCAACCCTAACCCTAACCCTAACCCTAACCCCTAACTGTAAACCTTTTCTGACAAGTTGCAGGATGTGTGCCGTTTCCGAAACAGGTTCTGCTGAGGACGAGAGCCATGAGATTTTCCTCCTCTGGGCAAGCCCGGGTCCCAGATCCTGTTGTGCCTGTGAATAGGCTGCAGGGGGACGGTGAAGACCAGCAACATCTTTCCGGGCTGCCACCTTCCGTGTGGGACACGGAGCCGGACGTGTGCCTTTCCAGAATCAGGCTCTGCCGAGGACGAGAGCCATGAGATGTTCCTCCTCTGGGCAAGCCCCGGTCCCAGATCCTGTTGTGCCTGTGAATAGGCTGCAGGGGGACGGTGAAGACCAGCAACAGCTTTCCGGGCTGCCACCTTCCGTGTGGGACAAGTAGCCGGACGTGTGCCTTTCCAGAAACAGACTCTGCCGAGGACGAGAGCCATGATATGTTCCTCCTCTGGGCAAGCCCGGGTCGTGAATCCTGTTGTACCTGTGAATAGGCTGCAGGGGGACGGTGAAGACCAGCAACAGCTTTCAGGGCTGCCACCTTCCGTGTGGGACAATGAGCCGGACGTGTGCCTTTTCGGAAAGAGGCCATGCCGAGGACGAGAGCCATGAGATGTTCCTCCTCTGGGCAAGCCCGGGTCCTGAATCCTGTTCTGCCTGTGAATAGGCTGCAGGGGGACGGTGAAGACCAGCAACAGCTTTCAGGGCTGCCACCTTCCGTGTGGGACAAGGAGCCGGACGTGTGACTTTTCAGAAATAGGCTCTGCCGAGGACGAGAGCCATGAGATGTTCCTCCTCTGGGCAAGCCCGGGCCCCAGATCCTGTTTTGCCTGTGAATAGGCTGCAGGGGGATGGTGAAGACCAGCAACAGCTTTCCGGCCTGCCACCTTCCGTGTGGGACAAGGAGACAGACGTGTGCCTTTTCGGAATCGGGCTCTGCCGAGGACGAGAGCCATGAGATGTTCCTAATCTGGGCAAGCCCGGGTCCCAGATCCTGTTGTGCCTGTGAATAGGCTGCAGGGGGACGGTGAAGACCAGCAACAGCTTTCAGGGCTGCCACCTTCCATGTGAGACAAGAAGCCGGACGAGTGCCTTTTTGGAATCAGGCTCTGCCGAGGACGAGAGCCATGAGATGTTCCTCCTCTGGGCAAGCCCGGGTCCTGAATCCTGTTGTGCCTGTGAATAGGCTGCAGGGGGACGGTGAAGACCAGCAACAGCTTTCAGGGCTGCCACCTTCCGTGTGGGACAAGGAGCCGGACGTGTGCCTTTTCAGAAATAGGCCCTGCCGAGGACGAGAGCCATGAGATGTTCCTCCTCTGGGCAAGCCCGGGTCCAAGATCTTGTTATGCCTGTGAATAGGCTGCAGGGGGACGGTGAAGACCAGCAACAGCTTTCCGGCCTGCCACCTTCCGTGTGGGACAAGGAGCCGGACGTGTGCCTTTTCGGAAACAGGCCCTGCCAAGGACGAGAGCCATGAGATGTTCCTCCTCTGGGCAAGCCCGGGTCCCAGATCCTGTTGTGCCTGTGAATAGGCTGCAGGGGGACGGTGAAGACCAGCAACATCTTTCCGGGCTGCCACATTCCGTGTTGGACAAGGAGCCAGACGTGTGCCTTTTCGGAATCGGGCTCTGCCGAAGACGAGAGCCATGAGATGTTCCTCCTCTGGGCAAGCCCTGGTCCCAGATCCTGTTGTGCCTGTGAATAGGCTGCAGGGGGACGGTGAAGACCAGCAACAACTGTCAGGGCTACCACCTTCCGTGTGGGACAATGAGCCGGACGTGTGCCTTTTCGGAAAGAGGCCCTGCCGAGGACGAGAGCCATGAGATGTTCCTCCTCTGGGCAAGCCCGGGCCCCAGATCTTGTTATGCCTGTGAATAGGCTGCAGGGGGACGTTGAAGACCAGCAACAGCTTTCCGGCCTGCCACCTTCCGTGTGGGACAAGGAGCCGGACGTGTGCCTTTTCGGAAACAGGCCCTGACGAGGACGAGAGACTAACCCTGACCCTAACCCTAACCCTAACCCCTAACCCTAACCCTAAGCCCATCCCTAACGACCCTAACCCTAACCCTAACCCTAAGCCCTTAAAACTAACCCTAGCCCTAACCCTAACCCTAATGGCCCTAACCCTAACCCTAACGCTAACCCTAACTGTAACCCTAACCCGGACCCTATCTCCTAACTCTAACCCTAACCCTAACCCCTAACCCTAACCGTAACCCTAACCACCTAACCCTAACACTCACCCTAACACCTAACCCTAACCCTAATCCTAAGCCCTAACCCTAACCCTAACCCTAACCCTAATGGACCCTAACCCTAACCCTAACTCTAACACCTAAACCTAACCCTAACCCTAACCCCTAACACTAACCCTAAAGCTAACCCCTAGCCCTAACCCTAACCCTAATGGCCCTAACCCTAACCCTGACCCTAACCCTAACCCTAACCCTAACCCCCTAACCCTAACCCTAACCCTAAACCCTAACCCTAATGGCCCTAACCCTAACCCTAACCCTAACCCCTAACCCTAACCTAAACCTAACCCTAAACCCTAACCCTAATGGCCCTAACCCTAACCCTAGCCCTAACCCCAACCCTAAACCTAACCCTAACCCTAACCCCTAGCTGTAAACCTTTTCTGACAAGTTGCAGGATGTGTGCCGTTTCCGAAACAGGTTCTGCTGAGGACGAGAGCCATGAGATGTTCCTCCCCAGGGCAAGCCCGGGTCCTGAATCCTGTTATGCCTGTGAATAGGCTGCAGGGGGACGGTGAAGACCAGCAACAGCTTTCAGGGCTGCCACCTTCCTTGTGGGACAAGGAGCCGGACGTGTGCCTTTTCGGAATCGGGCTCTGCCGAGGACGAGAGCCATGAGATATTCCTCCTCTGGGCAAGCCCCGGTCCCAGATCCTGTTGTGCCTGTGAATAGGCTGCAGGGGGACGGTGAAGACCAGCAACAGCTTTCCGGCCTGCCACCTTCCGTGTGGGACAAGGAGCCGGACGTGTGCCTTTTCGGAAACAGGCCCTGACGAGGACGAGAGACTAACCCTGACCCTAACCCTAACCCTAACCCCTAACCCTAACCCTAAGCCCATCCCTAACGACCCTAAACCTAACCCTAACCCTAAGCCCTTAACACTAACACTAACCCTAAACCCTAACCCTAACCCTAACTGTAACCCTAACGCGGACCCTATCTCCTAACTCTAACCCTAACCCTAACCCCTAACCCTAACCGTAACCCTAACCACCTAACCCTAACACTCACCCTAACACCTAACCCTAACCCTAATCGTAACCCCTAACCCTAACCCTAACCCTAACATAACCCTAATGGACCCTAACCCTAACCCTAACACTAACACCTAAACCTAACCCTAAACCTAACCCCTAACCCTAACCCTAAGCCCATCCCTAACGACCCTAACCCTAACCCTAACCCTAATCCCTTAACACTAACCCTAACCCTAAACCCTAACCCTAACCCTAACTGTAACCCTAACCCTGACCCTATCTCCTAACTCTAACCCTAACCCTAACCCCTAACCCTAACCGTAACCCTAACAACCTAACCCTAACACTCACCCTAACACCTAACCCTAACCCTAATCCTAACCCCTAACCCTAACCCTAACCCTAACCCTAATAGACCCTAACCCTAACCCTAACACTAAGACCTAATCCTACCCCTAACCCTAACCCCTAACACTAACCCTAACGCTAACCCCTAACCCTAACCCTAACCCTAATGGCCCTAACCCTAAACCTAACCCTGACCCTAACCCTAACCCTAATCCTAACCCTAACCCCCTAACCCTAACCCTAACCCTAACCCTAAACCCTAACCCTAATGGCCCTAACCCTAACCCTAACCCTCACCCCTAACCCTAACCTAAACCTAACCCTAAACCTAACCCTAACCCTAACCCTAACCCTAGCCCTAACCCCAACCCTAACCCTAACCCTAACCCTAACCCCTAACTGTAAACCTTTTCTGACAAGTTGCAGGATGTGTGCCGTTTCCGAAACAGGTTCTGCTGAGGACGAGAGCCATGAGATTTTCCTCCTCTGGGCAAGCCCGGGTCCCAGATCCTGTTGTGCCTGTGAATAGGCTGCAGGGGGACGGTGAAGACCAGCAACATCTTTCCGGGCTGCCACCTTCCGTGTGGGACACGGAGCCGGACGTGTGCCTTTCCAGAATCAGGCTCTGCCGAGGACGAGAGCCATGAGATGTTCCTCCTCTGGGCAAGCCCGGGTCCCAGATCCTGTTGTGCCTGTGAATAGGCTGCAGGGGGACGGTGAAGACCAGCAACATCTTTCCGGGCTGCCACCTTCCGTGTGGGACACGGAGCCGGACGTGTGCCTTTCCAGAATCAGGCTCTGCCGAGGACGAGAGCCATGAGATGTTCCTCCTCTGGGCAAGCCCGGGTCCCAGATCCTGTTGTGCCTGTGAATAGGCTGCAGGGGGACGGTGAAGACCAGCAACATCTTTCCGGGCTGCCACCTTCCGTGTGGGACACGGAGCCGGACGTGTGCCTTTCCAGAATCAGGCTCTGCCGAGGACGAGAGCCATGATATGTTCCTCCTCTGGGCAAGCCCGGGTCGTGAATCCTGTTGTACCTGTGAATAGGCTGCAGGGGGACGGTGAAGACCAGCAACAGCTTTCAGGGCTGCCACCTTCCGTGTGGGACAATGAGCCGGACGTGTGCCTTTTCGGAAAGAGGCCATGCCGAGGACGAGAGCCATGAGATGTTCCTCCTCTGGGCAAGCCCGGGTCCTTAATCCTGTTCTGCCTGTGAATAGGCTGCAGGGGGACGGTGAAGACCAGCAAAAGCTTTCAGGGCTGCCACCTTCCGTGTGGGACAAGGAGCCGGACGTGTGACTTTTCAGAAATAGGCTCTGCCGAGGACGAGAGCCATGAGATGTTCCTCCTCTGGGCAAGCCCGGGCCCCAGATCCTGTTTTGCCTGTGAATAGGCTGCAGGGGGACGGTGAAGACCAGCAACAGCTTTCCGGCCTGCCACCTTCCGTGTGGGACAAGGAGACAGACGTGTGCCTTTTCGGAATCGGGCTCTGCCGAGGACGAGAGCCATGAGATGTTCCTAATCTGGGCAAGCCCGGGTCCCAGATCCTGTTGTGCCTGTGAATAGGCTGCAGGGGGACGGTGAAGACCAGCAACAGCTTTCAGGGCTGCCACCTTCCATGTGAGACAAGAAGCCGGACGAGTGCCTTTTTGGAATCAGGCTCTGCCGAGGACGAGAGCCATGAGATGTTCCTCCTCTGGGCAAGCCCGGGTCCTGAATCCTGTTGTGCCTGTGAATAGGCTGCAGGGGGACGGTGAAGACCAGCAACAGCTTTCAGGGCTGCCACCTTCCGTGTGGGACAAGGAGCCGGACGTGTGCCTTTTCAGAAATAGGCCCTGCCGAGGACGAGAGCCATGAGATGTTCCTCCTCTGGGCAAGCCCGGGTCCCAGATCTTGTTTTGCCTGTGAATAGGCTGCAGGGGGACGGTGAAGACCAGCAACAGCTTTCCGGCCTGCCACCTTCCGTGTGGGACAAGGAGCCGGACGTGTGCCTTTTCGGAAACAGGCCCTGCCAAGGACGAGAGCCATGAGATGTTCCTCCTCTGGGCAAGCCCGGGTCCCAGATCCTGTTGTGCCTGTGAATAGGCTGCAGGGGGACGGTGAAGACCAGCAACATCTTTCCGGGCTGCCACATTCCGTGTGGGACAAGGAGCCAGACGTGTGCCTTTTCGGAATCGGGCTCTGCCGAAGACGAGAGCCATGAGATGTTCCTCCTCTGGGCAAGCCCTGGTCCCAGATCCTGTTGTGCCTGTGAATAGGCTGCAGGGGGACGGTGAAGACCAGCAACAACTGTCAGGGCTACCACCTTCCGTGTGGGACAATGAGCCGGACGTGTGCCTTTTCGGAAAGAGGCCCTGCCGAGGACGAGAGCCATGAGATGTTCCTCCTCTGGGCAAGCCCGGGCCCCAGATCTTGTTATGCCTGTGAATAGGCTGCAGGGGGACGTTGAAGACCAGCAACAGCTTTCCGGCCTGCCACCTTCCGTGTGGGACAAGGAGCCGGACGTGTGCCTTTTCGGAAACAGGCCCTGACGAGGACGAGAGACTAACCCTGACCCTAACCCTAACCCTAACCCCTAACCCTAACCCTAAGCCCATCCCTAACGACCCTAACCCTAACCCTAACCCTAAGCCCTTAAAACTAACCCTAGCCCTAACCCTAACCCTAATGGCCCTAACCCTAACCCTAACGCTAACCCTAACTGTAACCCTAACCCGGACCCTATCTCCTAACTCTAACCCTAACCCTAACCCCTAACCCTAACCGTAACCCTAACCACCTAACCCTAACACTCACCCTAACACCTAACCCTAACCCTAATCCTAACCCCTAACCCTAACCCTAACCCTAACCCTAATGGACCCTAACCCTAACCCTAACTCTAACACCTAAACCTAACCCTAACCCTAACCCCTAACACTAACCCTAAAGCTAACCCCTAGCCCTAACCCTAACCCTAGTGGCCCTAACCCTAACCCTGACCCTAACCCTAACCCTAACCCTAATCCCCTAACCCTAACCCTAACCCTAAACCCTAACCCTAATGGCCCTAACCCTAACCCTAACCCTAACCCCTAACCCTAACCTAAACCTAACCCTAAACCCTAACCCTAATGGCCCTAACCCTAACCCTAGCCCTAACCCCAACCCTAAACCTAACCCTAACCCTAACCCCTAGCTGTAAACCTTTTCTGACAAGTTGCAGGATGTGTGCCGTTTCCGAAACAGGTTCTGCTGAGGACGAGAGCCATGAGATTTTCCTCCTCTGGGCAAGCCCGGGTCCCAGATCCTGTTGTGCCTGTGAATAGGCTGCAGGGGGATGGTGAAGACCAGCAACATCTTTCAGGGCTGCCACCTTCCGTGTGGGACACGGAGCCGGACGTGTGCCTTTCCAGAATCAGGCTCTGCCGAGGACGAGAGCCATGAGATGTTCCTCCTCTGGGCAAGCCCCGGTCCCAGATCCTGTTGTGCCTGTGAATAGGCTGCAGGGGGACGGTGAAGACCAGCAACAGCTTTCCGGGCTGCCACCTTCCGTGTGGGACAAGTAGCCGGACGTGTGCCTTTCCAGAATCAGACTCTGCCGAGGACGAGAGCCATGATATGTTCCTCCTCTGGGCAAGCCCGGGTCGTGAATCCTGTTGTACCTGTGAATAGGCTGCAGGGGGACGGTGAAGACCAGCAACAGCTTTCAGGGCTGCCACCTTCCATGTGGGACAATGAGCCGGACGTGTGCCTTTTCGGAAAGAGGCCATGCCGAGGACGAGAGCCATGAGATGTTCCTCCTCTGGGCAAGCCCGGGTCCTGAATCCTGTTCTGCCTGTGAATAGGCTGCAGGGGGACGGTGAAGACCAGCAACAGCTTTCAGGGCTGCCACCTTCCGTGTGGGACAAGGAGCCGGACGTGTGACTTTTCAGAAATAGGCTCTGCCGAGGACGAGAGCCATGAGATGTTCCTCCTCTGGGCAAGCCCGGGCCCCAGATCCTGTTTTGCCTGTGAATAGGCTGCAGGGGGACGGTGAAGACCAGCAACAGCTTTCCGGCCTGCCACCTTCCGTGTGGGACAAGGAGACAGACGTGTGCCTTTTCGGAATCGGGCTCTGCCGAGGACGAGAGCCATGAGATGTTCCTCCTCTGGGCAAGCCCGGGTCCCAGATCCTGTTGTGCCTGTGAATAGGCTGCAGGGGGACGGTGAAGACCAGCAACAGCTTTCAGGGCTGCCACCTTCCATGTGAGACAAGAAGCCGGACGAGTGCCTTTTTGGAATCAGGCTCTGCCGAGGACGAGAGCCATGAGATGTTCCTCCTCTGGGCAAGCCCGGGTCCTGAATCCTGTTGTGCCTGTGAATAGGCTGCAGGGGGACGGTGAAGACCAGCAACAGCTTTCAGGGCTGCCACCTTCCGTGTGGGACAAGGAGCCGGACGTGTGCCTTTTCAGAAATAGGCCCTGCCGAGGACGAGAGCCATGAGATGTTCCTCCTCTGGGCAAGCCCGGGTCCCAGATCTTGTTATGCCTGTGAATAGGCTGCAGGGGGACGGTGAAGACCAGCAACAGCTTTCCGGCCTGCCACCTTCCGTGTGGGACAAGGAGCCGGACGTGTGCCTTTTCGGAAACAGGCCCTGCCAAGGACGAGAGCCATGAGATGTTCCTCCTCTGGGCAAGCCCGGGTCCCAGATCCTGTTGTGCCTGTGAATAGGCTGCAGGGGGACGGTGAAGACCAGCAATATCTTTCCGGGCTGCCACATTCCGTGTGGGACAAGGAGCCAGACGTGTGCCTTTTCGGAATCGGGCTCTGCCGAAGACGAGAGCCATGAGATGTTCCTTCTCTGGGCAAGCCCTGGTCCCAGATCCTGTTGTGCCTGTGAATAGGCTGCAGGGGGACGGTGAAGACCAGCAACAGCTTTCCGGGCTGCCACCTTCCATGTGAAACAAGAAGCCGGACGAGTGCCTTTTAGGAATCAGGCTCTGCCGAGGACGAGAGCCATGAGATGTTCCTCCTCTGGGCAAGCCCGGGCCCCAGATCTTGTTATGCCTGTGAATAGGCTGCAGGGGGACGGTGAAGACCAGCAACAGCTTTCCGGCCTGCCACCTTCCGTGTGGGACAAGGAGCCGGACGTGTGCCTTTTCGGAAACAGGCCCTGACGAGGACGAGAGACTAACCCTAACCCTAACCCTAACCCTAACCCCTAACCCTAACCCTAAGCCCATCCCTAACGACCCTAACCCTAACCCTAACCCTAAGCCCTTAAAACTAACCCTAGCCCTAACCCTAACCCTAATGGCCCTAACCCTAACCCTAACCCTAACCCTAACTGTAACCCTAACCCGGACCCTATCTCCTAACTCTAACCCTAACCCTAACCCCTAACCCTAACCGTAACCCTAACCACCTAACCCTAACACTCACCCTAACACCTAACCCTAACCCTAATCCTAACCCCTAACCCTAACCCTAACCCTAACCCTAATGGACCCTAACCCTAACCCTAACTCTAACACCTAAACCTAACCCTAACCCTAACCCCTAACACTAACCCTAAAGCTAACCCCTAGCCCTAACCCTAACCCTAATGGCCCTAACCCTGACCCTAACCCTAACCCTAACCCTAATCCCCTAACCCTAACCCTAACCCTAAACCCTAACCCTAATGGCCCTAACCCTAACCCTAACCCTAACCCCTAACCCTAACCTAAACCTAACCCTAAACCCTAACCCTAATGGCCCTAACCCTAACCCTAGCCCTAACCCTAACCCTAACCCTAACCCTAACCCTAACCCCTAGCTGTAAACCTTTTCTGACAAGTTGCAGGATGTGTGCCGTTTCCGAAACAGGTTCTGCTGAGGACGAGAGCCATGAGATTTTCCTCCTCTGGGCAAGCCCGGGTCCCAGATCCTGTTGTGCCTGTGAATAGGCTGCAGGGGGACGGTGAAGACCAGCAACATCTTTCCGGGCTGCCACCTTCCGTGTGGGACACGGAGCCGGACGTGTGCCTTTCCAGAATCAGGCTCTGCCGAGGACGAGAGCCATGAGATGTTCCTCCTCTGGGCAAGCCCGGGTCCCAGATCCTGTTGTGCCTGTGAATAGGCTGCAGGGGGACGGTGAAGACCAGCAACAGCTTTCAGGGCTGCCACCTTCCGTGTGGGACAAGGAGCCGGACGTGTGCCTTTCCAGAATCAGACTCTGCCGAGGACGAGAGCCATGAGATGTTCCTCCTCTGGGCAAGCCCGGGTCCTGAATCCTGTTGTACCTGTGAATAGGCTGCAGGGGGACGGTGAAGACCAGCAACAGCTTTCAGGGCTGCCACCTTCCGTGTGGGACAAGGAGCCGGACGTGTGCCTTTTCGGAAAGAGGCCATGCCGAGGACGAGAGCCATGAGATGTTCCTCCTCTAGGCAAGCCCTGGTCCCAGATCCTATTGTGCCTGTGAATAGGCTGCAGGGGGACGGTGAAGACCAGCAACAGCTTTCAGGGCTGCCACCATCCGTGTGGGACAAGGAGCCGGACGTGTCACTTTTCAGAAATAGGCTCTGCCGAGGACGAGAGCCATGAGATGTTCCTCCTCTGGGCAAGCCCGGGTCCTGAATCCTGTTGTACCTGTGAATAGGCTGCAGGGGGACGGTGAAGACCAGCAACAGCTTTCAGGGCTGCCACCTTCCGTGTGGGACAAGGAGCCGGACGTGTGCCTTTTCGGAAAGAGGCCATGCCGAGGACGAGAGCCATGAGATGTTCCTCCTCTGGGCAAGCCCGGGTCCTGAATCCTGTTCTGCCTGTGAATAGGCTGCAGGGGGACGGTGAAGACCAGCAACAGCTTTCAGGGCTGCCACCTTCCGTGTGGGACAAGGAGCCGGACGTGTGACTTTTCAGAAATAGGCTCTGCCGAGGACGAGAGCCATGAGATGTTCCTCCTCTGGGCAAGCCCGGGCCCCAGATCCTGTTTTGCCTGTGAATAGGCTGCAGGGGGACGGTGAAGACCAGCAACAGCTTTCCGGCCTGCCACCTTCCGTGTGGGACAAGGAGACAGACGTGTGCCTTTTCGGAATCGGGCTCTGCCGAGGACGAGAGCCATGAGATGTTCCTAATCTGGGCAAGCCCGGGTCCCAGATCCTGTTGTGCCTGTGAATAGGCTGCAGGGGGACGGTGAAGACCAGCAACAGCTTTCAGGGCTGCCACCTTCCATGTGAGACAAGAAGCCGGACGAGTGCCTTTTTGGAATCAGGCTCTGCCGAGGACGAGAGCCATGAGATGTTCCTCCTCTGGGCAAGCCCGGGTCCTGAATCCTGTTGTGCCTGTGAATAGGCTGCAGGGGGACGGTGAAGACCAGCAACAGCTTTCAGGGCTGCCACCTTCCGTGTGGGACAAGGAGCCAGACGTGTGCCTTTTCAGAAATAGGCCCTGCCGAGGACGAGAGCCATGAGATGTTCCTCCTCTGGGCAAGCCCGGGTCCCAGATCTTGTTATGCCTGTGAATAGGCTGCAGGGGGACGGTGAAGACCAGCAACAGCTTTCCGGCCTGCCACCTTCCGTGTGGGACAAGGAGCCGGACGTGTGCCTTTTCGGAAACAGGCCCTGCCAAGGACGAGAGCCATGAGATGTTCCTCCTCTGGGCAAGCCCGGGTCCCAGATCCTGTTGTGCCTGTGAATAGGCTGCAGGGGGACGGTGAAGACCAGCAACATCTTTCCGGGCTGCCACATTCCGTGTGGGACAAGGAGCCAGACGTGTGCCTTTTCGGAATCGGGCTCTGCCGAAGACGAGAGCCATGAGATGTTCCTCCTCTGGGCAAGCCCTGGTCCCAGATCCTGTTGTGCCTGTGAATAGGCTGCAGGGGGACGGTGAAGACCAGCAACAGTTTTCAGGGCTGCCACCTTCCATGTGAAACAAGAAGCCGGACGAGTGCCTTTTTGGAATCAAGCTCTGCCGAGGACGAGAGCCATGAGATGTTCCTCCTCTGGGCAAGCCCGGGCCCCAGATCTTGTTATGCCTGTGAATAGGCTGCAGGGGGACGTTGAAAACCAGCAACAGCTTTCCGGCCTGCCACCTTCCGTGTGGGACAAGGAGCCGGACGTGTGCCTTTTCGGAAACAGGCCCTGACGAGGACGAGAGACTAACCCTGACCCTAACCCTAACCCTAACCCCTAACCCTAACCCTAAGCCCATCCCTAACGACCCTAACCCTAACCCTAACCCTAAGCCCTTAAAACTAACCCTAGCCCTAACCCTAACCCTAATGGCCCTAACCCTAACCCTAACCCTAACCCTAACTGTAACCCTAACCCGGACCCTATCTCCTAACTCTAACCCTAACCCTAACCCCTAACCCTAACCGTAACCCTAACCACCTAACCCTAACACTCACCCTAACACCTAACCCTAACCCTAATCCTAACCCCTAACCCTAACCCTAACCCTAACCCTAATGGACCCTAACCCTAACACTAACTCTAACACCTAAACCTAACCCTAACCCTAACCCCTAACACTAACCCTAAAGCTAACCCCTAGCCCTAACCCTAACCCTAATGGCCCTAACCCTAACCCTAACCCTGACCCTAACCCTAACCCTAACCCTAACCCTAACCCCCTAACCCTAACCCTAACCCTAAACCCTAACCCTAATGGCCCTAACCCTAACCCTAACCCTAACCCCTAACCCTAACCTAAACCTAACCCTAAACCCTAACCCTAATGGCCCTAACCCTAACCCTAGCCCTAACCCCAACCCTAAACCTAACCCTAACCCTAACCCCTAGCTGTAAACCTTTTCTGACAAGTTGCAGGATGTGTGCCGTTTCCGAAACAGGTTCTGCTGAGGACGAGAGCCATGAGATTTTCCTCCTCTGGGCAAGCCCGGGTCCCAGATCCTGTTGTGCCTGTGAATAGGCTGCAGGGGGACGGTGAAGACCAGCAACATCTTTCCGGGCTGCCACCTTCCGTGTGGGACACGGAGCCGGACGTGTGCCTTTCCAGAATCAGGCTCTGCCGAGGACGAGAGCCATGAGATGTTCCTCCTCTGGGCAAGCCCGGGTCCCAGATCCTGTTGTGCCTGTGAATAGGCTGCAGGGGGACGGTGAAGACCAGCAACATCTTTCCGGCCTGCGAACTTCCGTGTGGGACAAGGAGCCGGACGTGTGCCTTTCCAGAATCAGACTCTGCCGAGGACGAGAGCCATGAGATGTTCCTCCTCTGGGCAAGCCCGGGTCCTGAATCCTGTTGTGCCTGTGAATAGGCTGCAGGGGGACGGTGAAGACCAGCAACATCTTTCCGGCCTGCGAACTTCCGTGTGGGACAAGGAGCCGGACGTGTGCCTTTCCAAAATCAGACTCTGCCGAGGACGAGAGCCATGAGATGTTCCTCCTCTGGGCAAGCCCGGGTCCTGAATCCTGTTGTACCTGTGAATAGGCTGCAGGGGGACGGTGAAGACCAGCAACAGCTTTCAGGGCTGCCACCTTCCGTGTGGGACAAGGAGCCGGACGTGTGCCTTTTCGGAAAGAGGCCATGCCGAGGACGAGAGCCATGAGATGTTCCTCCTCTGGGCAAGCCCTGGTCCCAGATCCTATTGTGCCTGTGAATAGGCTGCAGGGGGACGGTGAAGACCAGCAACAGCTTTCAGGGCTGCCACCATCCGTGTGGGACAATGAGCCGGACGTGTCACTTTTCAGAAATAGGCTCTGCCGAGGACGAGAGCCATGAGATGTTCCTCCTCTGGGCAAGCCCGGGTCCTGAATCCTGTTGTACCTGTGAATAGGCTGCAGGGGGACGGTGAAGACCAGCAACAGCTTTCAGGGCTGCCACCTTCCGTGTGGGACAAGGAGCCGGACGTGTGCCTTTTCGGAAAGAGGCCATGCCGAGGACGAGAGCCATGAGATGTTCCTCCTCTGGGCAAGCCCGGGTCCTGAATCCTGTTCTGCCTGTGAATAGGCTGCAGGGGGACGGTGAAGACCAGCAACAGCTTTCAGGGCTGCCACCTTCCGTGTGGGACAATGAGCCGGACGTGTGACTTTTCAGAAATAGGCTCTGCCGAGGACGAGAGCCATGAGATGTTCCTCCTCTGGGCAAGCCCGGGTCCTGAATCCTGTTCTGCCTGTGAATAGGCTGCAGGGGGACGGTGAAGACCAGCAACAGCTTTCCGGCCTGCCACCTTCCGTGTGGGACAAGGAGACAGACGTGGGCCTTTTCGGAATCGGGCTCTGCCGAGGACGAGAGCCATGAGATGTTCCTAATCTGGGAAAGCCCGGGCCCCAGATCCTGTTGTGCCTGTGAATAGGCTGCAGGGGGACGGTGAAGACCAGCAACAGCTTTCAGGGCTGCCACCTTCCATGTGAGACAAGAAGCCTGACGAGTGACTTTTTGGAATCAGGCTCTGCCGAGGACGAGAGCCATGAGATGTTCCTCCTCTGGGCAAGCCCGGGTCCTGAATCCTGTTGTGCCTGTGAATAGGCTGCAGGGGGACGGTGAAGACCAGCAACAGCTTTCAGGGCTGCCACCTTCCGTGTGGGACAAGGAGCCGGACGTGTGCCTTTTCGGAAACAGGCCCTGACGAGCACGAGAGACTAACCCTGACCCTAACCCTAACCCTAACCCCTAACCCTAACCCTAAGCCCATCCCTAACGACCCTAACCCTAACCCTAACCCTAAGCCCTTAACACTAACCCTAACCCTAACCCCTAACCCTAACCGTAACCCTAACCACCTAACCCTAACACTCACCCTAACACCTAACCCTAACCCTAATCCTAACCCCTAACCCTAACCCTAACCCTAACCCTAATGGACCCTAACCCTAACCCTAACTCTAACACCTAAACCTAACCCTAACCCTAACCCCTAACACTAACCCTAAAGATAACCCCTAGCCCTAACCCTAACCCTAATGGCCCTAACCCTAACCCTAACCCTAACCCTAACCCTAACCCTAATGGCCCTAACCCTAACCCTAACCCTGACCCTAACCCTAACCCTAACCCTAACCCCCTAACCCTAACCCTAACCCTAAACCCTAACCCTAATGGCCCTAACCCTAACCCTAACCCTGACCCCTAACCCTAACCTAAACCTAACCCTAAACCCTAACCCTAATGGCCCTAACCCTAACCCTAGCCCTAACCCCAACCCTAACCCTAACCCTAAACCTAACCCTAACCCGTAACTGTTAACCTTTTCTGACAAGTTGCAGGATGTGTGCCGTTTCCGAAACAGGTTCTGCTGAGGACGAGAGCCATGAGATTTTCCTCCTCTGGGCAAGCCCGGGTCCCAGATCCTGTTGTGCCTGTGAATAGGCTGCAGGGGGACGGTGAAGACCAGCAACATCTTTCAGGCCTGCGAACTTCCGTGTGGGACAAGGAGCCGGACGTGTGCCTTTCCAGAATCAGACTCTGCCGAGGACGAGAGCCATGAGATGTTCCTCCTCTGGGCAAGCCCGGGTCCTGAATCCTGTTGTGCCTGTGAATAGGCTGCAGGGGGACGGTGAAGACCAGCAACATCTTTCCGGCCTGCGAACTTCCGTGTGGGACAAGGAGCCGGACGTGTGCCTTTCCAAAATCAGACTCTGCCGAGGACGAGAGCCATGAGATGTTCCTCCTCTGGGCAAGCCCGGGTCCTGAATCCTGTTGTACCTGTGAATAGGCTGCAGGGGGACGGTGAAGACCAGCAACAGCTTTCAGGGCTGCCACCTTCCGTGTGGGACAAGGAGCCGGACGTGTGCCTTTTCGGAAAGAGGCCATGCCGAGGACGAGAGCCATGAGATGTTCCTCCTCTGGGCAAGCCCTGGTCCCAGATCCTATTGTGCCTGTGAATAGGCTGCAGGGGGACGGTGAAGACCAGCAACAGCTTTCAGGGCTGCCACCATCCGTGTGGGACAATGAGCCGGACGTGTCACTTTTCAGAAATAGGCTCTGCCGAGGACGAGAGCCATGAGATGTTCCTCCTCTGGGCAAGCCCGGGTCCTGAATCCTGTTGTACCTGTGAATAGGCTGCAGGGGGACGGTGAAGACCAGCAACAGCTTTCAGGGCTGCCACCTTCCGTGTGGGACAAGGAGCCGGACGTGTGCCTTTTCGGAAAGAGGCCATGCCGAGGACGAGAGCCATGAGATGTTCCTCCTCTGGGCAAGCCCGGGTCCTGAATCCTGTTCTGCCTGTGAATAGGCTGCAGGGGGACGGTGAAGACCAGCAACAGCTTTCAGGGCTGCCACCTTCCGTGTGGGACAATGAGCCGGACGTGTGACTTTTCAGAAATAGGCTCTGCCGAGGACGAGAGCCATGAGATGTTCCTCCTCTGGGCAAGCCCGGGCCCCAGATCCTGTTTTGCCTGTGAATAGGCTGCAGGGGGACGGTGAAGACCAGCAACAGCTTTCCGGCCTGCCACCTTCCGTGTGGGACAAGGAGACAGACGTGGGCCTTTTCGGAATCGGGCTCTGCCGAGGACGAGAGCCATGAGATGTTCCTAATCTGGGAAAGCCCGGGTCCCAGATCCTGTTGTGCCTGTGAATAGGCTGCAGGGGGACGGTGAAGACCAGCAACAGCTTTCAGGGCTGCCACCTTCCATGTGAGACAAGAAGCCTGACGAGTGACTTTTTGGAATCAGGCTCTGCCGAGGACGAGAGCCATGAGATGTTCCTCCTCTGGGCAAGCCCGGGTCCTGAATCCTGTTGTGCCTGTGAATAGGCTGCAGGGGGACGGTGAAGACCAGCAACAGCTTTCAGGGCTGCCACCTTCCGTGTGGGACAAGGAGCCGGACGTGTGCCTTTTCGGAAACAGGCCCTGACGAGCACGAGAGACTAACCCTGACCCTAACCCTAACCCTAACCCCTAACCCTAACCCTAAGCCCATCCCTAACGACCCTAACCCTAACCCTAACCCTAAGCCCTTAACACTAACCCTAACCCTAACCCCTAACCCTAACCGTAACCCTAACCACCTAACCCTAACACTCACCCTAACACCTAACCCTAACCCTAATCCTAACCCCTAACCCTAACCCTAACCCTAACCCTAATGGACCCTAACCCTAACCCTAACTCTAACACCTAAACCTAACCCTAACCCTAACCCCTAACACTAACCCTAAAGATAACCCCTAGCCCTAACCCTAACCCTAATGGCCCTAACCCTAACCCTAACCCTAACCCTAACCCTAACCCTAATGGCCCTAACCCTAACCCTAACCCTGACCCTAACCCTAACCCTAACCCTAACCCCCTAACCCTAACCCTAACCCTAAACCCTAACCCTAATGGCCCTAACCCTAACCCTAACCCTGACCCCTAACCCTAACCTAAACCTAACCCTAAACCCTAACCCTAATGGCCCTAACCCTAACCCTAGCCCTAACCCCAACCCTAACCCTAACCCTAAACCTAACCCTAACCCGTAACTGTTAACCTTTTCTGACAAGTTGCAGGATGTGTGCCGTTTCCGAAACAGGTTCTGCTGAGGACGAGAGCCATGAGATTTTCCTCCTCTGGGCAAGCCCGGGTCCCAGATCCTGTTGTGCCTGTGAATAGGCTGCAGGGGGACGGTGAAGACCAGCAACATCTTTCCGGCCTGCGAACTTCCGTGTGAGACAAGGAGCCGGACGTGTGCCTTTCCAGAATCAGACTCTGCCGAGGACGAGAGCCATGATATGTTCCTCCTCTGGGCAAGCCCGGGTCCTGAATCCTGTTGTACCTGTGAATAGGCTGCAGGGGGACGGTGAAGACCAGCAACAGCTTTCCGGGCTGCTACCTTCCGTGTGGGACACGGAGCCGGACGTGTGCCTTTCCAGAATCAGGCTCTGCCGAGAACGAGAGCCATGAGATGTTCCTAATCTGGGAAAGCCCGGGTCCCAGATCCTGTTGTGCCTGTGAATAGGCTGCAGGGGGACGGTGAAGACCAGCAACTTCTTTCCGGCCTGCCACCTTCCGTGTGGGACAAGGAGCCGGACGTGTGCCTTTTCGGAAAGAGGCCCTGCCGAGGACGAGAGCCATGAGATGTTCCTCCTCTGGGCAAGCCCGGGTCCCAGATCCTGTTGTGCCTGTGAATAGGCTGCAGGGGGACGGTGAAGACCAGCAACATCTTTCCGGCCTGCGCACTTCCTTGTGGGACAAGGAGCCGGACGTGTGCCTTTCCAGAATCAGACTCTGCCGAGGACGAGAGCCATGATATGTTCCTCCTCTGGGCAAGCCCGGGTCCTGAATCCTGTTGTACCTGTGAATAGGCTGCAGGGGGACGGTGAAGACCAGCAACAGCTTTCAGGGCTGCCACCTTCCGTGTGGGACAAGGAGCCGGACGTGTGCCTTTTCGGAAAGAGGCCATGCCGAGGACGAGAGCCATGAGATGTTCCGCCTCTGGGCAAGCCCGGGTCCCAGATCCTGTTGTGCCTGTGAATAGGCTGCAGGGGGACGGTGAAGACCAGCAACAGCTTTCAGGGCTGCCACCTTCCGTGTGGGACAAGGAGCCGGACGTGTCACTTTTCAGAAATAGGCTCTGCCGAGGACGAGAGCCATGAGATGTTCCTCCTCTGGGCAAGCCCGGGCCCCAGATCCTGTTTTGCCTGTGAATAGGCTGCAGGGGGACGGTGAAGACCAGCAACAGCTTTCCGGCCTGCCACCTTCCGTGTGGGACAAGGAGACAGACGTGTGCCTTTTCGGAATCGGGCTCTGCCGAGGACGAGAGCCATGAGATGTTCCTCCTGTGGGCAAGCCCGGGTCCCAGATCCTGTTGTGCCTGTGAATAGGCTGCAGGGGGACGGTGAAGACCAGCAACAGCTTTCAGGGCTGCCACCTTCCATGTGAGAGAAGAAGCCGGACGAGTGCCTTTTTGGAATCAGGCTCTGCATTGGACGAGAGCCATGAGATGTTCCTCCTCTGGGCAAGCCCGGGTCCTGAATCCTGTTGTGCCTGTGAATAGGCTGCAGGGGGACGGTGAAGACCAGCAACAGCTTTCAGGGCTGCCACCTTCCGTGTGGGACAAGGAGCCGGACATGTGCCTTTTCAGAAATAGGCCCTGCCGAGGACGAGAGCCATGAGATGTTCCTCCTCTGGGCAAGCCCGGGTCCCAGATCTTGTTATGCCTGTGAATAGGCTGCAGGGGGACGGTGAAGACCAGCAACAGCTTTCCGGCCTGCCACCTTCCGTGTGGGACAAGGAGCCGGACGTGTGCCTTTTCGGAAACAGGCCCTGCCGAGGACGAGAGCCATGAGATGTTCCTCCTGTGGGCAAGCCCGGGTCCCAGATCCTGATCTGCCTGTGAATAGGCTGCAGGGGGACGGTGAAGACCAGCAACAGCTTTCAGGGCTGCCACCTTCCGTGTGGGACAAGGAGCCGGACGTGTGCCTTTTCGCTGCCGAGGACGAGAGCCATGAGATGTTCCTCCTCTGGGCAAGCCCCGGTCCCAGATCCTGTTGTGCCTGTGAATAGGCTGCAGGGGGATGGTGAAGACCAGCAACAGCTTTCAGGGCTGCCACCTTCCATGTGAGACAAGAAGCCGGACGAGTGCCTTTTTGGAATCAGGCTCTGCCGAGGACGAGAGCCATGAGATGTTCCTCCTCTGGGCAAGCCCGGGTCCTGAATCCTGTTGTGCCTGTGAATAGGCTGCAGGGGGACGGTGAAGACCAGCAACAGCTTTCAGGGCTGCTACCTTCCGTGTGGGACAAGGAGCCGGACGTGTGCATTTTCAGAAATAGGCCCTGCCGAGGACGAGAGCCATGAGATGTTCCTCCTCTGGGCAAGCCCGGGCCCCAGATCTTGTTATGCCTGTGAATAGGCTGCAGGGGGACGTTGAAGACCAGCAACAGCTTTCCAGCCTGCCACCTTCCGTGTGGGACAAGGAGCCGGACGTGTGCCTTTTCGGAAACAGGCCCTGACGAGCACGAGAGACTAACCCTAACCCTAACCCTAACCCTAACCCCTAACCCTAACCCTAAGCCCATCCCTAACGACCCTAACCCTAACCCTAACCCTAAGCCCTTAACACTAACCCTAACCCTAAACCCTAACCCTAAACCTAACTGTAACCCTAACCCGGACCCTATCTCGTAACTCTAACACTAACCCTAACCCCTAACCCTAACCGTAACCCTAACCACCTAACCCTAACACTCACCCTAACACCTAACCCTAACCCTAATCCTAACCCCTAACCCTAACCCTAACCCTAACACTAATGGACCCTAACCCTAACCCTAACTCTAAAACCTAAACCTACCCCTAACCCTAACCCCTAACACTAACCCTAAAGCTAACCCCTAGCCCTAACCCTAACCCTAATGGCCCTAACCCTAACCCTAACCCTGACCCTAACCCTAACCCTAACCCTAACCCTAACCCCCTAACCCTAACTCTAACCCTAAACCCTAACCCTAATGGCCCTAACCCTAACCCTAACCCTAACCCCTAACCCTAACCTAAACCTAACCCTAAACCCTAACCCTAATGGCCCTAACCCTAACCCTAGCCCTAACCCCAACCCTAACCCTAACCATAAACCTAACCCCTAGCTGTAAACCTTTTCTGACAAGTTGCAGGATGTGTGCCGTTTCCGAAACAGGTTCTGCTGAGGACGAGAGCCATGAGATTTTCCTCCTCTGGGCAAGCCCGGGTCCCAGATCCTGTTGTGCCTGTGAATAGGCTGCAGGGGGACGGTGAAGACCAGCAACAGCTTTCCGGGCTGCCACCTTCCGTGTGGGACACGGAGCCGGACGTGTGCCTTTCCAGAATCAGGCTCTGCCGAGGACGAGAGCCATGAGATGTTCCTCCTCTGGGCAAGCCCCGGTCCCAGATCCTGTTGTGCCTGTGAATAGGCTGCACGGGGACGGTGAAGACCAGCAACATCTTTCCGGCCTGCGAACTTCCGTGTGGGACAAGGAGCCGGACGTGTGCCTTTCCAGAATCAGACTCTGCCGAGGACGAGAGCCATGATATGTTCCTCCTCTGGGCAAGCCCGGGTCCTGAATCCTGTTGTACCTGTGAATAGGCTGCAGGGGGACGGTGAAGACCAGCAACAGCTTTCAGGGCTGCCACCTTCCGTGTGGGACAAGGAGCCGGACGTGTGCCTTTTCGGAAAGAGGCCATGCCGAGGACGAGAGCCATGAGATGTTCCTCCTCTGGGCAAGCCCGGGTCCCAGATCCTGTTGTGCCTGTGAATAGGCTGCAGGGGGACAGTGACGACCAGCAACAGCTTTCAGGGCTGCCACCTTCCGTGTGGGACAAGGAGCCGGACGTGTGACTTTTCAGAAATAGGCTCTGCCGAGGACGAGGGCCATGAGATGTTCCCCCTCTGGGCAAGCCCGGGCCCCAGATCCTGTTTTGCCTGTGAATAGGCTGCAGGGGGACGGTGAAGACCAGCAACAGCTTTCCGGCCTGCCACCTTCCGTGTGGGACAAGGAGACAGACGTGTGCCTTTTCGGAATCGGGCTCTGCCGAGGACGAGAGCCATGAGATGTTCCTAATCTGGGCAAGCCCGGGTCCCAGATCCTGTTGTGCCTGTGAATAGGCTGCAGGGGGACGGTGAAGACCAGCAACAGCTTTCAGGGCTGCCACCTTCCATGTGAGACAAGAAGCCGGACGAGTGCCTTTTTGGAATCAGGCTCTGCCGAGGACGAGAGCCATGAGATGTTCCTCCTCTGGGCAAGCCCCAGTCCTGAATCCTGTTGTGCCTGTGAATAGGCTGCAGGGGGACGGTGAAGACCAGCAACAGCTTTCAGGGCTGCCACCTTCCGTGTGGGACAAGGAGCCGGACGTGTGCCTTTTCGGAAAGAGGCCCTGCCGAGGACGAGAGCCATGAGATGTTCCTCCTCTGGGCAAGCCCGGGTCCCAGATCCTGTTGTGCCTGTGAATAGGCTGCAGGGGGACGGTGAAGACCAGCAACATCTTTCCGGCCTGCCACCTTCCGTGTAGGACAAGGAGCCGGACGTGTGCCTTTTCGGAATCGGGCTCTGCCGAGGACGAGAGCCATGAGATGTTCCTCCTCTGGGCAAGCCCGCGTCCCAGATCCTGTCGTACCTGTGAATAGGCTGCAGGGGGACGGTGAAGACCAGCAACAGCTTTCAGGTCTGCCACCTTCTGTGTGGGACAAGGAGCCGAACGTGTGCCTTTTTCGGAATCAGGCTCTGCCGAGTACGAGAGCCATGAGATGTTCCTCCTCTGGGCAAGCCCCGGTCCCAGATCCTGTTGTGCCTGTGAATAGGCTGCACGGGGACGGTGAAGACCAGCAACATCTTTCCGGCCTGCGAACTTCCGTGTGGGACAAGGAGCCGGACGTGTGCCTTTTCGGAAACAGGCCCTGACGAGCACGAGAGACTAACCCTGACCCTAACCCTAACCCTAACCCCTAACCCTAACCCTAAGCCCATCCCTAACGACCCTAACCCTAACCCTAACCCTAAGCCCTTAACACTAACCCTAACCCTAAACCCTAACCCTAAACCTAACTGTAACCCTAACCCGGACCCTATCCCCTAACTCTAACCCTAACCCTAACCTCTAAACCTAACCGTAACCCTAACCACCTAACCCTAACCCTAATCCTAACCCCTAACCCTAACCCTAACCCTAACCCTAATGGACCCTAACCCTAACCCTAACTCTAACACCTAAACCTAACCCTAACCCTAACCCCTAACACTAAACCTAAAGCTAACCCCTAGCCCTAACCCTAACCCTAATGGCCCTAACCCTAACCCTAACCCTGACCCTAACCCTAACCCTAACCCTAACCCCCTAACCCTAACCCTAACCCTAAACCCTAACCCTAATGGCCCTAACCCTAACCCTAACCCTAACCCCTAACCCTAACCTAAACCTAACCCTAAACCCTAACCCTAATGGCCCTAACCCTAACCCTAGCCCTAACCCCAACCCTAACCCTAACCCTAAACCTAACCCTAACCCCTAACTGTTAACCTTTTCTGACAAGTTGCAGGATGTGTGCCGTTTCCGAAACAGGTTCTGCTGAGGACGAGAGCCATGAGATTTTCCTCCTCTGGGCAAGCCCGGGTCCCAGATCCTGTTGTGCCTGTGAATAGGCTGCAGGGGGACGGTGAAGACCAGCAACATCTTTCCGGGCTGCGAACTTCCGTGTGGGACAAGGAGCCGGACGTGTGCCTTTCCAGAATCAGACTCTGCCGAGGACGAGAGCCATGAGATGTTCCTCCTCTGGGCAAGCCCGGGTCCTGAATCCTGTTGTACCTGTGAATAGGCTGCAGGGGGACGGTGAAGACCAGCAACAGCTTTCCGGGCTGCCACCTTCCGTGTGGGACACGGAGCCGGACGTGTGCCTTTCCAGAATCAGGCTCTGCCGAGAACGAGAGCCATGAGATGTTCCTCCTCTGGGCAAGCCCGGGTCCCAGATCCTGTTGTGCCTGTGAATAGGCTGCAGGGGGACGGTGAAGACCAGCAACTTCTTTCAGGGCTGCCACCTTCCGTGTGGGACAAGGAGCCGGACGTGTGCCTTTTCGGAAAGAGGCCATGCCGAGGACGAGAGCCATGAGATGTTCCTCCTCTGGGCAAGCCCGGGTCCCAGATCCTGTTGTGCCTGTGAATAGGCTGCAGGGGGACGGTGAAGACCAGCAACATCTTTCCGGCCTGCGAACTTCCGTGTGGGACAAGGAGCCGGACGTGTGCCTTTCCAGAATCAGACTCTGCCGAGGACGAGAGCCATGATATGTTCCTCCTCTGGGCAAGCCCGGGTCCTGAATCCTGTTGTACCTGTGAATAGTCTGCAGGGGGACGGTGAAGACCAGCAACAGCTTTCAGGTCTGCCACCTTCCGTGTGGGACAAGGAGCCGGACGTGTGCCTTTTCGGAAAGAGGCCCTGCCGAGGACGAGAGCCATGAGATGTTCCTCCTCTGGGCAAGCCCGGGTCCCAGATCCTGTTGTGCCTGTGAATAGGCTGCAGGGGGACGGTGACGACCAGCAACAGCTTTCAGGGCTGCCACCTTCCGTGTGGGACAAGGAGCCGGACGTGTGACTTTTCAGAAATAGGCTCTGCCGAGGACGAGGGCCATGAGATGTTCCCCCTCTGGGCAAGCCCGGGCCCCAGATCCTGTTTTGCCTGTGAATAGGCTGCAGGGGGACGGTGAAGACCAGCAACAGCTTTCCGGCCTGCCACCTTCCGTGTGGGATAAGGAGACAGACGTGTGCCTTTTCGGAATCGGGCTCTGCCGAGGACGAGAGCCATGAGATGTTCCTAATCTGGGCAAGCCCGGGTCCCAGATCCTGTTGTACCTGTGAATAGGCTGCAGGGGGACGGTGAAGACCAGCAACAGCTTTCAGGGCTGCCACCTTCCATGTGAGACAAGAAGCCGGACGAGTGCCTTTTTGGAATCAGGCTCTGCCGAGGACGAGAGCCATGAGATGTTCCTCCTCTGGGCAAGCCCCAGTCCTGAATCCTGTTGTGCCTGTGAATAGGCTGCAGGGGGACGGTGAAGACCAGCAACAGCTTTCAGGGCTGCCACCTTCCGTGTGGGACAAGGAGCCGGACGTGTGCCTTTTCGGAAACAGGCCCTGCCGAGGACGAGAGCCATGAGATGTTCCTCCTCTGGGCAAGCCCGGGTCCCAGATCCTGTTGTGCCTGTGAATAGGCTGCAGGGGGACGGTGAAGACCAGCAACATCTTTCCGGCCTGCCACCTTCCGTGTGGGACAAGGAGCCGGACGTGTGCCTTTTCGGAAACAGGCCCTGACGAGCACGAGAGACTAACCCTGACCCTAACCCTAACCCTAACCCCTAACCCTAACCCTAAGCCCATCCCTAACGACCCTAACCCTAACCCTAACCCTAAGCCCTTAACACTAACCCTAACCCTAAACCCTAACCCTAAACCTAACTGTAACCCTAACCCGGACCCTATCTCCTAACTCTAACCCTAACCTTAACCTCTAACCCTAACCGTAACCCTAACCACCTAACCCTAACACTCACCCTAACACCTAACCCTAACCCTAATCCTAACCCCTAACCCTAACCCTAACCCTAACCCTAATGGACCCTAACCCTAACCCTAACTCTAACACCTAAACCTAACCCTAACCCTAACCCCTAACACTAACCCTAAATCTAACCCCTAGCCCTAACCCTAACCCTAATGGCCCTAACCCTAACCCTAACCCTGACCCTAACCCTAACCCTAACCCTAACCCTAACCCCCTAACCCTAACCCCAACCCTAAACCCTAACCCTAATGGCCCTAACCCTAACCCTAACCCTAACCCCTAACCCTAACCTAAACCTAACCCTAAACCCTAACCCTAATGGCCCTAACCCTAACCCTAGCCCTAACCCCAACCCTAAACCTAACCTTAACCCTAACCCCTAGCTGTAAACCTTTTCTGACAAGTTGCAGGATGTGTGCCGTTTCCGAAACAGGTTCTGCTGAGGACGAGAGCCATGAGATTTTCCTCCTCTGGGCAAGCCCGGGTCCCAGATCCTGTTGTGCCTGTGAATAGGCTGCAGGGGGACGGTGAAGACCAGCAACATCTTTCCGGCCTGCGAACTTCCGTGTGGGACAAGGAGCCGGACGTGTGCCTTTCCAGAATCAGACTCTGCCGAGGACGAGAGCCATGATATGTTCCTCCTCTGGGCAAGCCCGGGTCCTGAATCCTGTTGTACCTGTGAATAGGCTGCAGGGGGACGGTGAAGACCAGCAACAGCTTTCCGGGCTGCCACCTTCCGTGTGGGACACGGAGCCGGACGTGTGCCTTTCCAGAATCAGGCTCTGCCGAGAACGAGAGCCATGAGATGTTCCTCCTCTTGGCAAGCCCGGGTCCCAGATCCTGTTGTGCCTGTGAATAGGCTGCAGGGGGACGGTGAAGACCAGCAACATCTTTCCGGTCTGCGAACTTCCGTGTGGGACAAGGAGCCGGACGTGTGCCTTTCCAGAATCAGACTCTGCCGAGGACGAGAGCCATGATATGTTCCTCCTCTGGGCAAGCCCGGGTCCTGAATCCTGTTGTACCTGTGAATAGGCTGCAGGGGGACGGTGAAGACCAGCAACAGCTTTCAGGGCTGCCACCTTCCGTGTGGGACAAGGAGCCGGACGTGTGCCTTTTCGGAAAGAGGCCATGCCGAGGACGAGAGCCATGAGATGTTCCGCCTCTGGGCAAGCCCTGGTCCCAGATCCTGTTGTGCCTGTGAATAGGCTGCAGGGGGACGGTGAAGACCAGCAACAGCTTTCAGGGCTGCCACCTTCCGTGTGGGACAAGGAGCCGGACGTGTGACTTTTCAGGAATAGGCTCTGCCGAGGACGAGAGCCATGAGATGTTCCTCCTCTGGGCAAGCCCGGGCCCCAGATCCTGTTTTGCCTGTGAATAGGCTGCAGGGGGATGGTGAAGACCAGCAACAGCTTTCCGGCCTGCCACCTTCCGTGTGGGACAAGGAGACAGACGTGTGCCTTTTCGGAATCGGGCTCTGCCGATGACGAGAGCCATGAGATGTTCCTCCTCTGGGCAAGCCCGGGTCCCAGATTCTGTTGTGCCTGTGAATAGGCTGCAGGGGGACGGTGAAGACCAGCAACAGCTTTCAGGGCTGCCACCTTCCATGTGAGACAAGAAGCCGGACGAGTGCCTTTTTGGAATCAGGCTCTGCATTGGACGAGAGCCATGAGATGTTCCTCCTCTGGGCAAGCCCGGGTCCTGAATCCTGTTGTGCCTGTGAATAGGCTGCAGGGGGACGGTGAAGACCAGCAACAGCTTTCAGGGCTGCCACCTTCCGTGTGGGAGAAGGAGCCGGACGTGTGCCTTTTCAGAAATAGGCCCTGCCGAGGACGAGAGCCATGAGATGTTCCTCCTCTGGGCAAGCCCGGGTCCCAGATCTTGTTATGCCTGTGAATAGGCTGCAGGGGGACGGTGAAGACCAGCAACAGCTTTCCGGCCTGCCACCTTCCGTGTGGGACAAGGAGCCGGACGTGTGCCTTTTCGGAAACAGGCCCTGCCGAGGACGAGAGCCATGAGATGTTCCTCCTCTGGGCAAGCCCGGGTCCCAGATCCTGATCTGCCTGTGAATAGGCTGCAGGGGGACGGTGAAGACCAGCAACATCTTTCCGGGCTGCCACCTTCCGTGTGGGACAAGGAGCCGGACGTGTGCCTTTTCGGAATCGGGCTCTGCCGAGGACGAGAGCCTTGAGATGTTCCTCCTCTGGGCAAGCCCCGGTCCCAGATCCTGTTGTGCCTGTGAATAGGCTGCAGGGGGACGGTGAAGACCAGCAACAGCTTTCAGGGCTGCCACCTTCCATGTGAGACAAGAAGCCGGACGAGTGCCTTTTTGGAATCAGGCTCTGCCGAGGACGAGAGCCATGAGATGTTCCTCCTCTGGGCAAGCCCGGGTCCTGAATCCTGTTGTGCCTGTGAATAGGCTGCAGGGGGACGTTGAAGACCAGCAACAGCTTTCCGGCCTGCCACCTTCCGTGTGGGACAAGGAGCCGGACGTGTGCCTTTTCGGAAACAGGCCCTGACGAGGACGAGAGACTAACCCTGACCCTAACCCTAACCCTAACCCCTAACCCTAACCCTAAGCCCATCCCTAACGACCCTAACCCTAACCCTAACCCTAAGCCCTTAAAACTAACCCTAGCCCTAACCCTAACCCTAATGGCCCTAACCCTAACCCTAACCCTAACCCTAACTGTAACCCTAACCCGGACCCTATCTACTAACTCTAACCCTAACCCTAACCCCTAACCCTAACCGTAACCCTAACCACCTAACCCTAACACTCACCCTAACACCTAACCCTAACCCTTATCCTAACCCCTAACCCTAACCCTAACCCTAACCCTAATGGACCCTAACCCTAACCCTAACTCTAACACCTAAACCTAACCCTAACCCTAACCCCTAACACTAACCCTAAAGCTAACCCCTAGCCCTAACCCTAACCCTAATGGCCCTAACCCTAACCCTAACCCTGACCCTAACCCTAACCCTAACCCTAACCCTAACCCCCTAACCCTAACCCTAACCCTAAACCCTAACCCTAATGGCCCTAACCCTAACCCTAACCCTAACCCCTAACCCTAACCTAAACCTAACCCTAAACCCTAACCCTAATGGCCCTAACCCTAACCCTAGCCCTAACCCCAACCCTAAACCTAACCCTAACCCTAACCCCTAGCTGTAAACCTTTTCTGACAAGTTGCAGGATGTGTGCCGTTTCCGAAACAGGTTCTGCTGAGGACGAGAGCCATGAGATTTTCCTCCTCTGGGCAAGCCCGGGTCCCAGATCCTGTTGTGCCTGTGAATAGGCTGCAGGGGGACGGTGAAGACCAGCAACATCTTTCCGGGCTGCCACCTTCCGTGTGGGACACGGAGCCGGACGTGTGCCTTTCCAGAATCAGGCTCTGCCGAGGACGAGAGCCATGAGATGTTCCTCCTCTGGGCAAGCCCGGGTCCCAGATCCTGTTGTGCCTGTGAATAGGCTGCAGGGGGACGGTGAAGACCAGCAACATCTTTCCGGCCTGCGAACTTCCGTGTGGGACAAGGAGCCGGACGTGTGCCTTTCCAGAATCAGACTCTGCCGAGGACGAGAGCCATGAGATGTTCCTCCTCTGGGCAAGCCCGGGTCCTGAATCCTGTTGTACCTGTGAATAGGCTGCAGGGGGACGGTGAAGACCAGCAACAGCTTTCAGGGCTGCCACCTTCCGTGTGGGACAAGGAGCCGGACGTGTGCCTTTTCGGAAAGAGGCCATGCCGAGGACGAGAGCCATGAGATGTTCCTCCTCTGGGCAAGCCCGGGTCCTGAATCCTGTTCTGCCTGTGAATAGGCTGCAGGGGGACGGTGAAGACCAGCAACAGCTTTCAGGGCTGCCACCTTCCGTGTGGGACAAGGAGCCGGACGTGTGCCTTTTCGGAAAGAGGCCCTGCCGAGGACGAGAGCCATGAGATGTTCCTCCTCTGGGCAAGCCCTGGTCCCAGATCCTATTGTGCCTGTGAATAGGCTGCAGGGGGACGGTGAAGACCAGCAACAGCTTTCAGGGCTGCCACCATCCGTGTGGGACAAGGAGCCGGACGTGTCACTTTTCAGAAATAGGCTCTGCCGAGGACGAGAGCCATGAGATGTTCCTCCTCTGGGCAAGCCCGGGTCCTGAATCCTGTTGTACCTGTGAATAGGCTGCAGGGGGACGGTGAAGACCAGCAACAGCTTTCAGGGCTGCCACCTTCCGTGTGGGACAAGGAGCCGGACGTGTGCCTTTTCGGAAAGAGGCCATGCCGAGGACGAGAGCCATGAGATGTTCGTCCTCTGGGCAAGCCCGGGTCCTGAATCCTGTTCTGCCTGTGAATAGGCTGCAGGGGGACGGTGAAGACCAGCAACAGCTTTCAGGGCTGCCACCTTCCGTGTGGGACAAGGAGCCGGACGTGTGACTTTTCAGTAATAGGCTCTGCCGAGGACGAGAGCCATGAGATGTTCCTCCTCTGGGCAAGCCCGGGCCCCAGATCCTGTTTTGCCTGTGAATAGGCTGCAGGGGGACGGTGAAGACCAGCAACAGCTTTCCGGCCTGCCACCTTCCGTGTGGGACAAGGAGACAGACGTGTGCCTTTTCGGAATCGGGCTCTGCCGAGGACGAGAGCCATGAGATGTTCCTAATCTGGGCAAGCCCGGGTCCCAGATCCTGTTGTGCCTGTGAAGAGGCTGCAGGGGGACGGTGAAGACCAGCAACAGCTTTCAGGGCTGCCACCTTCCATGTGAGACAAGAAGCCGGACGAGTGCCTTTTTGGAATCAGGCTCTGCCGAGGACGAGAGCCATGAGATGTTCCTCCTCTGGGCAAGCCCGGGTCCTGAATCCTGTTGTGCCTGTGAATAGGCTGCAGGGGGACGGTGAAGACCAGCAACAGCTTTCAGGGCTGCCACCTTCCGTGTGGGACAAGGAGCCGGACGTGTGCCTTTTCGGAAACAGACCCTGACGAGCACGAGAGACTAACCCTGACCCTAACCCTAACCCTAACCCCTAACCCTAACCCTAAGCCCATCCCTAACGACCCTAACCCTAACCCTAACCCTAAGCCCTTAACACTAACCCTAACCCTAAACCCTAACCCTAAACCTAACTGTAACCCTAACCCGGACCCTATCTCCTAACTCTAACCCTAACCCTAACCTCTAACCCTAACCGTAACCCTAACCACCTAACCCTAACACTCACCCTAACACCTAACCCTAACCCTAATCCTAACCCCTAACCCTAACCCTAACCCTAACCCTAATGGACCCTAACCCTAACCCTAACTCTAACACCTAAACCTAACCCTAACCCTAACCCCTAACACTAACCCTAAAGATAACCCCTAGCCCTAACCCTAACCCTAATGGCCCTAACCCTAACCCTAACCCTGACCCTAACCCTAACCCTAACCCTAACCCCCTAACCCTAACCCTAACCCTAAACCCTAACCCTAATGGCCCTAACCCTAACCCTAACCCTGACCCCTAACCCTAACCTAAACCTAACCCTAAACCCTAACCCTAATGGCCCTAACCCTAACCCTAGCCCTAACCCCAACCCTAACCCTAACCCTAAACCTAACCCTAACCCCTAACTGTTAACCTTTTCTGACAAGTTGCAGGATGTGTGCCGTTTCCGAAACAGGTTCTGCTGAGGACGAGAGCCATGAGATTTTCCTCCTCTGGGCGAGCCCGGGTCCCAGATCCTGTTGTGCCTGTGAATAGGCTGCAGGGGGACGGTGAAGACCAGCAACATCTTTCCGGGCTGCCACCTTCCGTGTGGGACAAGGAGCCGGACGTGTGCCTTTCCAGAATCAGGCTCTGCCGAGGACGAGAGCCATGAGATGTTCCTCCTCTGGGCAAGCCCGGGTCCCAGATCCTGTTGTGCCTGTGAATAGGCTGCAGGGGGACGGTGAAGACCAGCAACAGCTTTCAGGGCTGCCACCATCCGTGTGGGACAAGGAGCCGGACGTGTCACTTTTCAGAAATAGGCTCTGCCGAGGACGAGAGCCATGAGATGTTCCTCCTCTGGGCAAGCCCGGGTCCTGAATCCTGTTGTACCTGTGAATAGGCTGCAGGGGGACGGTGAAGACCAGCAACAGCTTTCAGGGCTGCCACCTTCCGTGTGGGACAAGGAGCCGGACGTGTGCCTTTTCGGAAAGAGGCCATGCCGAGGACGAGAGCCATGAGATGTTCCTCCTCTGGGCAAGCCCGGGTCCTGAATCCTGTTCTGCCTGTGAATAGGCTGCAGGGGGACGGTGAAGACCAGCAACAGCTTTCAGGGCTGCCACCTTCCGTGTGGGACAAGGAGCCGGACGTGTGACTTTTCAGAAATAGGCTCTGCCGAGGACGAGAGCCATGAGATGTTCATCCTCTGGGCAAGCCCGGGCCCCAGATCCTGTTTTGCCTGTGAATAGGCTGCAGGGGGACGGTGAAGACCAGCAACAGCTTTCCGGCCTGCCACCTTCCGTGTGGGACAAGGAGACAGACGTGTGCCTTTTCGGAATCGGGCTCTGCCGAGGACGAGAGCCATGAGATGTTCCTAATCTGGGCAAGCCCGGGTCCCAGATCCGGTTGTGCCTGTGAAGAGGCTGCAGGGGGACGGTGAAGACCAGCAACAGCTTTCAGGGCTGCCACCTTCCATGTGAGACAAGAAGCCGGACGAGTGCCTTTTTGGAATCAGGCTCTGCCGAGGACGAGAGCCATGAGATGTTCCTCCTCTGGGCACGCCCGGGTCCTGAATCCTGTTGTGCCTGTGAATAGGCTGCAGGGGGACGGTGAAGACCAGCAACAGCTTTCAGGGCTGCCACCTTCCGTGTGGGACAAGGAGCCGGACGTGTGCCTTTTCCGAAACAGGCCCTGACGAGCACGAGAGACTAACCCTGACCCTAACCCTAACCCTAACCCCTAACCCTAACCCTAAGCCCATCCCTAACGACCCTAACCCTAACCCTAACCCTAAGCCCTTAACACTAACCCTAACCCTAAACCCTAACCCTAAACCTAACTGTAACCCTAACCCGGACCCTATCTCCTAACTCTAACCCTAACCCTAACCTCTAACCCTAACCGTAACCCTAACCACCTAACCCTAACACTCACCCTAACACCTAACCCTAACCCTAATCCTAACCCCTAACCCTAACCCTAACCCTAACCCTAATGGACCCTAACCCTAACCCTAACTCTAACACCTAAACCTAACCCTAACCCTAACCCCTAACACTAACCCTAAAGATAACCCCTAGCCCTAACCCTAACCCTAATGGCCCTAACCCTAACTCTAACCCTGACCCTAACCCTAACCCTAACCCTAACCCCCTAACCCTAACCCTAACCCTAAACCCTAACCCTAATGGCCCTAACCCTAACCCTAACCCTGACCCCTAACCCTAACCTAAACCTAACCCTAAACCCTAACCCTAATGGCCCTAACCCTAACCCTAACCCTAACCCTAACCCTAACCCTAACCCTAAACCTAACCCTAACCCCTAACTGTTAACCTTTTCTGACAAGTTGCAGGATGTGTGCCGTTTCCGAAACAGGTTCTGCTGAGGACGAGAGCCATGAGATTTTCCTCCTCTGGGCAAGCCCGGGTCCCAGATCCTGTTGTGCCTGTGAATAGGCTGCAGGGGGACGGTGAAGACCAGCAACATCTTTCCGGCCTGCGAACTTCCGTGTGGGACAAGGAGCCGGACGTGTGCCTTTCCAGAATCAGACTCTGCCGAGGACGAGAGCCATGAGATGTTCCTCCTCTGGGCAAGCCCGGGTCCTGAATCCTGTTGTACCTGTGAATAGGCTGCAGGGGGACGGTGAAGACCAGCAACAGCTTTCCGGGCTGCCACCTTCCGTGTGGGACACGGAGCCGGACGTGTGCCTTTCCAGAATCAGGCTCTGCCGAGAACGAGAGCCATGAGATGTTCCTCCTCTGGGCAAGCCCGGGTCCCAGATCCTGTTGTGCCTGTGAATAGGCTGCAGGGGGACGGTGAAGACCAGCAACTTCTTTCAGGGCTGCCACCTTCCGTGTGGGACAAGGAGCCGGACGTGTGCCTTTTCGGAAAGAGGCCATGCCGAGGACGAGAGCCATGAGATGTTCCTCCTCTGGGCAAGCCCGGGTCCCAGATCCTGTTGTGCCTGTGAATGGGCTGCAGGGGGACGGTGAAGACCAGCAACATCTTTCCGGCCTGCGAACTTCCTTGTGGGACAAGGAGCCGGACGTGTGCCTTTCCAGAATCAGACTCTGCCGAGGACGAGAGCCATGATATGTTCCTCCTCTGGGCAAGCCCGGGTCCTGAATCCTGTTGTACCTGTGAATAGGCTGCAGGGGGACGGTGAAGACCAGCAACAGCTTTCAGGGCTGCCACCTTCCGTGTGGGACAAGGAGCCGGACGTGTGCCTTTTCGGAAAGAGGCCATGCCGAGGACGAGAGCCATGAGATGTTCCGCCTCTGGGCAAGCCCGGGTCCCAGATCCTGTTGTGCCTGTGAATAGGCTGCAGGGGGACGGTGAAGACCAGCAACAGCTTTCAGGGCTGCCACCTTCCGTGTGGGACAAGGAGCCGGACGTGTCACTTTTCAGAAATAGGCTCTGCCGAGGACGAGAGCCATGAGATGTTCCTCCTCTGGGCAAGCCCGGGCCCCAGATCCTGTTTTGCCTGTGAATAGGCTGCAGGGGGACGGTGAAGACCAGCAACAGCTTTCAGGGCTGCCACCATCCGTGTTGGACAAGGAGCCGGACGTGTCACTTTTCAGAAATAGGCTCTGCCGAGGACGAGAGCCATGAGATGTTCCTCCTCTGGGCATGCCCGGGTCCAGAATCCTATTGTGCCTGTGAATAGGCTGCAGGGGGACGGTGAAGACCAGCAACAGCTTTCAGGGCTGCCACCTTCCGTGTGGGACAAGGAGCCGGACGTGTGCCTTTTCAGAAATAGGCCCTGCCGAGGACGAGAGCCATGAGATGTTCCTCCTCTGGGCAAGCCCGGGTCCCATATCTTGTTATGCCTGTGAATAGGCTGCAGGGGGACGGTGAAGACCAGCAACAGCTTTCCGGCCTGCCACCTTCCATGTGAGACAAGAAGCCTGACGAGTGCCTTTTTGGAATCAGGCTCTGCCGAGGACGAGAGCCATGAGATGTTCCTCCTCTGGGCAAGCCCGGGTCCTGAATCCTGTTGTGCCTGTGAATAGGCTGCAGGGGGATGGTGAAGACCAGCAACAGCTTTCAGGGCTGCCACCTTCCGTGTGGGACAAGGAGCCGGACGTGTGCATTTTCAAAAATAGGCCCTGCCGAGGACGAGAGCCATGAGATGTTCCTCCTCTGGGCAAGCCCGGGTCCCAGATCTTGTTATGCCTGTGAATAGGCTGCAGGGGGACGTTGAAGACCAGCAACAGCTTTCCGGCCTGCCACCTTCCGTGTGGGACAAGGAGCCGGACGTGTGCCTTTTCGGAAACAGGCCCTGACGGGGACGAGTGACTAACCCTGACCCAAACCCTAACCCTAACCCCTAACCCTAACCCTAAGCCCATCCCTAACGACCCTAACCCTAACCCTAACCCTAAGCCCTTAACACTAACCCTAACTCTAAACCCTAACCCTAAACCTAACTGTAACCCTAAACCGGACCCTATCTCGTAACTCTAACCCTAACCCTAACCCCTAACCCTAACCGTAACCCTAACCACCTAACCCTAACACTCACCCTAACACCTAACCCTAACCCTAATCCTAACCCCTAACCCTAACCCTAACCCTAACCCTAATGGACCCTAACCCTAACCCTAACTCTAAAACCTAAACCTAACCCTAACCCTAACCCCTAACACTAACCCTAAAGCTAACCCCTAGCCCTAACCCTAACCCTAATGGCCCTAACCCTAACCCTAACCCTGACCCTAACCCTAACCCTAACCCTAACCCCCTAACCCTAACCCTAACCCTAAACCCTAACCCTAATGGCCCTAACCCTAACCCTAACCCTAACCCCTAACCCTAACCTAAACCTAACCCTAAACCCTAACCCTAATGGCCCTAACCCTAACCCTAGCCCTAACCCCAACCCTAACCCTAACCCTAACCCTAACCCCTAGCTGTAAACCTTTTCTGACAAGTTGCAGGATGTGTGCCGTTTCCGAAACAGGTTCTGCTGAGGACGAGAGCCATGAGATTTTCCTCCTCTGGGCAAGCCCGGGCCCCAGATCCTGTTATGCCTGTGAATAGGCTGCAGGGGGACGGTGAAGACCAGCAACATCTTTCCGGGCTGCCACCTTCCGTGTGGGACAAGGAGCCGGACGTGTGCCTTTTCGGAATCGGGCTCTGCCGAGGACGAGAGCCATGAGATGTTCCTCCTCTGGGCAAGCCCCGGTCCCAGATCCTGTTGTGCCTGTGAATAGGCTGCACGGGGACGGTGAAGACCAGCAACATCTTTCCGGCCTGCGAACTTCCGTGTGGGACAAGGAGCCGGACGTGTGCCTTTCCAGAATCAGACTCTGCCGAGGACGAGAGCCATGATATGTTCCTCCTCTGGGCAAGCCCGGGTCCTGAATCCTGTTGTACCTGTGAATAGGCTGCAGGGGGACGGTGAAGACCAGCAACAGCTTTCAGGGCTGCCACCTTCCATGTGAGACAAGAAGCCGGACGAGTGCCTTTTTGGAATCAGGCTCTGCCGAGGACGAGAGCCATGAGATGTTCCTCCTCTGGGCAAGCCCCAGTCCTGAATCCTGTTGTGCCTGTGAATAGGCTGCAGGGGGACGGTGAAGACCAGCAACAGCTTTCAGGGCTGCCAACTTCCGTGTGGGACAAGGAGCCGGACGTGTGCCTTTTCGGAAACAGGCCCTGCCGAGGACGAGAGCCATGAGATGTTCCTCCTCTGGGCAAGCCCGGGTCCCAGATCCTGTTGTGCCTGTGAATAGGCTGCAGGGGGACGGTGAAGACCAGCAACATCTTTCCGGCCTGCCACCTTCCGTGTAGGACAAGGAGCCGGACGTGTGCCTTTTCGGAATCGGGCTCTGCCGAGGACGAGAGCCATGAGATGTTCCTCCTCTGGGCATGCCCGGGTCCTGAATCCTATTGTGCCTGTGAATAGGCTGCAGGGGGACGGTGAAGACCAGCAACAGCTTTCAGGTCTGCCACCTTCTGTGTGGGACAAGGAGCCGAACGTGTGCCTTTTTCGGAATAAGGCTCTGCCGAGTACGAGAGCCATGAGATGTTCCTCCTCTGGGCAAGCCCCGGTCCCAGATCCTGTTGTGCCTGTGAATAGGCTGCAGGGGGACGGTGAAGACCAGCAACAGCTTTCAGGGCTGCCACCTTCCATGTGAGACAAGAAGCCGGACGAGTGCCTTTTTGGAATCAGGCTCTGCCGAGGACGAGAGCCATGAGATGTTCCTCCTCTGGGCAAGCCCGGGTCCTGAATCCTGTTGTGCCTGTGAATAGGCTGCAGGGGGACGGTGAAGACCAGCAACAGCTTTCAGGGCTGCCACCTTCCGTGTGGGACAAGGAGCCGGACGTGTGCATTTTCAGAAATAGGCCCTGCCGAGGACGAGAGCCATGAGATGTTCCTCCTCTGGGCAAGCCCGGGCCCCAGATCTTGTTATGCCTGTGAATAGGCTGCAGGGGGACGTTGAAGACCAGCAACAGCTTTCCGGCCTGCCACCTTCCGTGTGGGACAAGGAGCCGGACGTGTGCCTTTTCGGAAACAGGCCCTGACGAGCACGAGAGACTAACCCTAACCCTAACCCTAACCCTAACCCTAATGGACCCTAACCCTAACCCTAACTCTAACACCTAAACCTAACCCTAACCCTAACCCCTAACACTAACCCTAAAGCTAACCCCTAGCCCTAACCCTAACCCTAATGGCCCTAACCCTAACCCTAACCCTGACCCTAACCCTAACCCTAACCCTAACCCCCTAACCCTAACCCTAACCCTAAACCCTAACCCTAATGGCCCTAACCCTAACCCTAACCCTAACCCCTAACCCTAACCTAAACCTAACCCTAAACCCTAACCCTAATGGCCCTAACCCTAACCCTAACCCTAACCCCAACCCTAACCCTAACCCTAAACCTAACCCTAACCCCTAACTGTTAACCTTTTCTGACAAGTTGCAGGATGTGTGCCGTTTCCGAAACAGGTTCTGCTGAGGACGAGAGCCATGAGATTTTCCTCCTCTGGGCAAGCCCGGGTCCCAGATCCTGTTGTGCCTGTGAATAGGCTGCAGGGGGACGGTGAAGACCAGCAACATCTTTCCGGCCTGCGAACTTCCGTGTGGGACAAGGAGCCGGACGTGTGCCTTTCCAGAATCAGACTCTGCCGATGACGAGAGCCATGAGATGTTCCTCCTCTGGGCAAGCCCGGGTCCTGAATCCTGTTGTACCTGTGAATAGGCTGCAGGGGGACGGTGAAGACCAGCAACAGCTTTCCGGGCTGCCACCTTCCGTGTGGGACAAGGAGCCGGACGTGTGCCTTTCCAGAATCAGGCTCTGCCGAGAACGAGAGCCATGAGATGTTCCTCCTCTGGGCAAGCCCGGGTCCCAGATCCTGTTGTGCCTGTGAATAGGCTGCAGGGGGACGGTGAAGACCAGCAACTTCTTTCAGGGCTGCCACCTTCCGTGTGGGACAAGGAGCCGGACGTGTGCCTTTTCGGAAAGAGGCCATGCCGAGGACGAGAGCCATGAGATGTTCCTCCTCTGGGCAAGCCCGGGTCCCAGATCCTGTTGTGCCTGTGAATAGGCTGCAGGGGGACGGTGAAGACCAGCAACATCTTTCCGGCCTGCGAACTTCCTTGTGGGACAAGGAGCCGGACGTGTGCCTTTCCAGAATCAGACTCTGCCGAGGACGAGAGCCATGATATGTTCCTCCTCTGGGCAAGCCCGGGTCCTGAATCCTGTTGTACCTGTGAATAGGCTGCAGGGGGACGGTGAAGACCAGCAACAGCTTTCAGGGCTGCCACCTTCCGTGTGGGACAAGGAGCCGGACGTGTGCCTTTTCGGAAAGAGGCCATGCCGAGGACGAGAGCCATGAGATGTTCCTCCTCTGGGCAAGCCCGGGTCCCAGATCCTGTTGTGCCTGTGAATAGGCTGCAGGGGGCCGGTGACGACCAGCAACAGCTTTCAGGGCTGCCACCGTCCGTGTGGGACAAGGAGCCGGACGTGTGCCTTTTCGGAATCAGGCTCTGCAGAGGACGAGAGCCATGAGATGTTCCTCCTCTGGGCAAGCCCGGGTCCTGAATCCTGTTGTGCCCGTGAATAGGCTGCAGGGGGACGGTGAAGACCAGCAACAGCTTTCAGGGCTGCCACCTTCCGTGTGGGACAAGGAGCCGGACGTGTGCATTTCCGGAATCAGGCTCTGCCGAGGACGAGAGCCATGAGATGTTCCTCCTCTGGGCAAGCCCGGGTCCCAGATCCTGTTCTGCCTGTGAATAGGCTGCAGGGGGACGGTGAAGACCAGCAACATCTTTCCGGCCTGCCACCTTCCGTGTGGGACAAGGAGCCGGACGTGTGCCTTTTCGGAATCAGGCTCTGCCGAGGACGAGAGCCATGATATGTTCCTCCTCGGGGCAAGCCCGGGTCCCAGATCCTGTTGTGCCTGTGTATAGGCTGCAGGGGGACGGTGAAGACCAGCAACAGCTTTCCGGGCTGCCACCTTCCGTGTGGGACAAGGAACCGGACGTGTGCCTTTTCGGGAAGAGTCTCTGCCGAGGACAAGAGACATGATATGTTCCTCCTCTGGGCGTGCCCGGGTCCTGAATACTGTTGTGCCTTTGAATAGGCTGCAGGGGGACGGTGAAGACCAGCAACAGCTTTCAGGGCTGCCACCTTCCGTGTGGGACAAGGAGCCGGACGTGTGCCTTTTCGGTAAGAGGCTCTGCCGAGGACGAGAGCCATGAGATGTTCCTCCTCTGGGCAAGCCCGGGTCCCAGATCCTGTCGTACCTGTGAATAGGCTGCAGGGGGACGGTGAAGACCAGCAACAGCTTTCAGGGCTGCCACCTTCCTTGTGGGACAAGGAGCCGGACGTGTGCCTTTTCGGAATCGGGCTCTGCCGAGGAAGAGAGCCATGAGATGTTCCTCCTCTGGGCATGCCCGGATCCTGAATCCTGTTGTGCCTGTGAATAGGCTGCAGGGGGACGGTGAAGACCAGCAACAGCTTTCAGGGCTGCCACCTTCCGTGTGGGACAAGGAGCCGGACGTGTGCATTTTCAGAAATAGGCCCAGCCGAGGACGAGAGCCATGAGATGTTCCTCCTCTGGGCAAGCCCGGGTCCCAGATCTTGTTATGCCTGTGAATAGGCTGCAGGGGGACGGTGAAGACCAGCAACAGCTTTCAGGGCTGCCACCTTCCGTGTGGGACAAGGAGCCGTTCGTGTGCCTTTACGGGAAGAGGCTCTGCCGAGGACGAGAGCCATGAGATGTTCCTCCTCTGGGCAAGCCCGGGTCCCAGATCCTGTTCTGCCTGTGAATAGGCTTCAGGGGGACGGTGAAGACCAGTAACATCTTTCCGGGCTGCCACCTTCCGTGTGGGACAAGGAGCCAGACGTGTGCCTTTTCGGAATCGGGCTCTGCCGAGGACGAGAGCCATGAGATGTTCCTCCTCTGGGCAAGCCCGGGCCCCAGATCCTGTTGTACCTGTGAATAGGCTGCAGGGGGACGGTGAAGACCAGCAACAGCTTTCAGGGCTGCCACCTTCCATGTGGGACAAGGAGCCGGACGTGTGCCTTTTCGGAATCGGGCTCTGCCGAGGACGAGAGCCATGAGATGTTCCTCCTCTGGGCAAGCCCGGGTCCTGAATCCTGTTGTGCCTGTGAATAGGCTGCAGGGGGACGGTGAAGACTAGCAACAGCTTTCAGGGCTGCCACCTTCCGTGTGGGACAAGGAGCCGGACGTGTGCCTTTTCGGAAAGAGGCCCTGCCGAGGACGAGAGCCATGAGATGTTCCTCCTCTGGGCAAGCCCGGGTCCCAGATCCTGTTGTGCCTGTGAATAGGCTGCAGGGGGACGGTGAAGACCAGCAACAGCTTTCAGGGCTGCCACCTTCCGTGTGGGACAAGGAGCCGGACGTGTTCCTTTACGGGAAGAGGCTCTGCCGAGGACGAGAGCCATGAGATGTTCCTCCTCTGGGCAAGCCCGGGTCCCAGATCCTGATCTGCCTGTGAATAGTCTGCAGGGGGACGGTGAAGACCAGCAACAGCTTTCAGGGCTGCCAACTTCCATGTGAGACAAGAAGCCGGACGAGTGCCTTTTTGGAATCAGGCTCTGCCGAGGACGAGAGCCATGAGATGTTCCTCCTCTGGGCAAGCCCGGGCCCCAGATCTTGTTATGCCTGTGAATAGGCTGCAGGGGGACGTTGAAGACCAGCAACAGCTTTCCGGGCTGCCACCTTCCGTGTGGGACAAGGAACCGGACGTGTGCCTTTTCGGGAAGAGTCTCTGCCGAGGACAAGAGACATGATATGTTCCTCCTCTGGGCGTGCCCGGGTCCTGAATACTGTTGTGCCTTTGAATAGGCTGCAGGGGGACGGTGAAGACCAGCAACAGCTTTCAGGGCTGCCACCTTCCGTGTGGGACAAGGAGCCGGACGTGTGCCTTTTCGGAAAGAGGCTCTGCCGAGGACGAGAGCCATGAGATGTTCCTCCTCTGGGCAAGCCCGGGTCCCAGATCCTGTCGTACCTGTGAATAGGCTGCAGGGGGACGGTGAAGACCAGCAACAGCTTTCAGGGCTGCCACCTTCCTTGTGGGACAAGGAGCCGGACGTGTGCCTTTTCGGAATCGGGCTCTGCCGAGGAAGAGAGCCATGAGATGTTCCTCCTCTGGGCATGCCCGGATCCTGAATCCTGTTGTGCCTGTGAATAGGCTGCAGGGGGACGGTGAAGACCAGCAACAGCTTTCAGGGCTGCCACCTTCCGTGTGGGACAAGGAGCCGGACGTGTGCATTTTCAGAAATAGGCCCTGCCGAGGACGAGAGCCATGAGATGTTCCTCCTCTGGGCAAGCCCGGGTCCCAGATCTTGTTATGCCTGTGAATAGGCTGCAGGGGGACGGTGAAGACCAGCAACAGCTTTCAGGGCTGCCACCTTCCGTGTGGGACAAGGAGCCGTTCGTGTGCCTTTACGGGAAGAGGCTCTGCCGAGGACGAGAGCCATGAGATGTTCCTCCTCTGGGCAAGCCCGGGTCCCAGATCCTGTTCTGCCTGTGAATAGGCTTCAGGGGGACGGTGAAGACCAGTAACATCTTTCCGGGCTGCCACCTTCCGTGTGGGACAAGGAGCCAGACGTGTGCCTTTTCGGAATCGGGCTCTGCCGAGGACGAGAGCCATGAGATGTTCCTCCTCTGGGCAAGCCCGGGTCCTGAATCCTGTTGTGCCTGTGAATAGGCTGCAGGGGGACGGTGAAGACTAGCAACAGCTTTCAGGGCTGCCACCTTCCGTGTGGGACAAGGAGCCGGACGTGTGCCTTTTCGGAAAGAGGCCCTGCCGAGGACGAGAGCCATGAGATGTTCCTCCTCTGGGCAAGCCCGGGTCCCAGATCCTGTTGTGCCTGTGAATAGGCTGCAGGGGGACGGTGAAGACCAGCAACAGCTTTCAGGGCTGCCACCTTCCGTGTGGGACAAGGAGCCGGACGTGTTCCTTTACGGGAAGAGGCTCTGCCGAGGACGAGAGCCATGAGATGTTCCTCCTCTGGGCAAGCCCGGGTCCCAGATCCTGATCTGCCTGTGAATAGTCTGCAGGGGGACGGTGAAGACCAGCAACAGCTTTCAGGGCTGCCAACTTCCATGTGAGACAAGAAGCCGGACGAGTGCCTTTTTGGAATCAGGCTCTGCCGAGGACGAGAGCCATGAGATGTTCCTCCTCTGGGCAAGCCCGGGTCCTGAATCCTGTTGTGCCTGTGAATAGGCTGCAGGGGGACGGTGAAGACCAGCAACAGCTTTCAGGGCTGCCACCTTCCGTGTGGGACAAGGAGCCGGACGTGTTCCTTTACGGGAAGAGGCTCTGCCGAGGACGAGAGCCATGAGATGTTCCTCCTCTGGGCAAGCCCGGGTCCCAGATCCTGATCTGCCTGTGAATAGTCTGCAGGGGGACGGTGAAGACCAGCAACAGCTTTCAGGGCTGCCAACTTCCATGTGAGACAAGAAGCCGGACGAGTGCCTTTTTGGAATCAGGCTCTGCCGAGGACGAGAGCCATGAGATGTTCCTCCTCTGGGCAAGCCCGGGCCCCAGATCTTGTTATGCCTGTGAATAGGCTGCAGGGGGACGTTGAAGACCAGCAACAGCTTTCCGGCCTGCCACCTTCCGTGTGGGACAAGGAGCCGGACGTGTGCCTTTTCGGAAACAGGCCCTGACGAGCACGAGAGACTAACCCTGACCCTAACCCTAACCCTAACCCCTAACCCTAACCCTAAGCCCATCCCTAACGACCCTAACCCTAACCCTAACCCTAAGCCCTTAACACTAACCCTAACCCTAAACCCTAACCCTAAACCTAAATGTAACCCTAACCCGGACCCTATCTCCTAACTCTAACCCTAACCCTAACCCCTAACCCTAACCGTAACCCTAACCACCTAAACCTAACACTCACCCTAACACCTAACCCTAACCCTAATCCTAACCCCTAACCCTAACCCTAACCCTAACCCTAATGGACCCTAACCCTAACCCTAACTCTAACACCTAAACCTAACCCTAACCCTAACCCCTAACACTAACCCTAAAGCTAACCCCTAGCCCTAACCCTAACCGTAATGGCCCTAACCCTAACCCTAACCCTGACCCTAACCCTAACACTAACCCTAACCACCTAACCCTAACCCTAACCCTAAACCCTAACCCTAATGGCCCTAACCCTAACCCTAACCCTAACCCCTAACCCTAACCTAAACCTAACCCTAAACCCTAACCCTAATGGCCCTAACCCTAACCCTAGCCCTAACCCCAACCCTAACCCTAACCCTAACCCTAACCCCTAACTGTAAACCTTTTCTGACAAGTTGCAGGATGTGTGCCGTTTCCGAAACAGGTTCTGCTGAGGACGAGAGCCATGAGATTTTCCTCCTCTGGGCAAGCCCGGGCCCCAGATCCTGTTATGCCTGTGAATAGGCTGCAGGGGGACGGTGAAGACCAGCAACATCTTTCCGGGCTGCCACCTTCCGTGTGGGACAAGGAGCCGGACGTGTGCCTTTTCGGAATCGGGCTCTGCCGAGGACGAGAGCCATGAGATGTTCCTCCTCTGGGCAAGCCCCGGTCCCAGATCCTGTTGTGCCTGTGAATAGGCTGCAGGGGGACGGTGAAGACCAGCAACAGCTTTCAGGGCTGCCACCTTCCATGTGAGACAAGAAGCCGGACGAGTGCCTTTTTGGAATCAGGCTCTGCCGAGGACGAGAGCCATGAGATGTTCCTCCTCTGGGCAAGCCCGGGTCCCAGATCCTGTTGTGCCTGTGAATAGGCTGCAGGGGGACGATGAAGACCAGCAACAGCTTTCAGGGCTGCCACCTTCCGTGTGGGACAAGGAGCCGGACGTGTGCCTTTTCAGAAATAGGCCCTGCCGAGGACGAGAGCCATGAGATGTTCCTCCTCGGGCAAGCCCGGGTCCCAGATCTTGTTATGCCTGTGAATAGGCTGCAGGGGGACGTTGAAGACCAGCAACAGCTTTCCGGCCTGCCACCTTCCGTGTGGGACAAGGAGCCGGACGTGTGCCTTTTCGGAAACAGGCCCTGACGGGGACGAGTGACTAACCCTGACCCAAACCCTAACCCTAACCCCTAACCCTAACCCTAAGCCCATCCCTAACGACCCTAACCCTAACCCTAACCCTAAGCCCTTAACACTAACCCTAACTCTAAACCCTAACCCTAACCCTAACTGTAACCCTAACCCGGACCCTATCTCCTAACTCTAACCCTAACCCTAACCCCTAACCCTAACCGTAACCCTAACCACCTAACCCTAACACTCACCCTAACACCTAACCCTAACCCTAATCCTAACCCCTAACCCTAACCCTAACCCTAACCCTAATGGACCCTAACCCTAACCCTAACTCTAAAACCTAAACCTAACCCTAACCCTAACCCCTAACACTAACCCTAAAGCTAACCCCTAGCCCTAACCCTAACCCTAATGGCCCTAACCCTAACCCTAACCCTGACCCTAACCCTAACCCTAACCCTAACCCTAACCCCCTAACCTTAACCCTAACCCTAAACCCTAACCCTAATGGCCCTAACCCTAACCCTAACCCTAACCCCTAACCCTAACCTAAACCTAACCCTAAACCCTAACCCTAATGGCCCTAACCCTAACCCTAGCCCTAACCCCAACCCTAACCCTAACCCTAACCCTAACCCCTAGCTGTAAACCTTTTCTGACAAGTTGCAGGATGTGTGCCGTTTCCGAAACAGGTTCTGCTGAGGACGAGAGCCATGAGATTTTCCTCCTCTGGGCAAGCCCGGGCCCCAGATCCTGTTATGCCTGTGAATAGGCTGCAGGGGGACGGTGAAGACCAGCAACATCTTTCCGGGCTGCCACCTTCCGTGTGGGACAAGGAGCCGGACGTGTGCCTTTTCGGAATCGGGCTCTGCCGAGGACGAGAGCCATGAGATGTTCCTCCTCTGGGCAAGCCCCGGTCCCAGATCCTGTTGTGCCTGTGAATAGGCTGCAGGGGGACGGTGAAGACCAGCAACAGCTTTCAGGGCTGCCACCTTCCATGTGAGACAAGAAGCCGGACGAGTGCCTTTTTGGAATCAGGCTCTGCCGAGGACGAGAGCCATGAGATGTTCCTCCTCTGGGCAAGCCCGGGTCCCAGATCCTGTTGTGCCTGTGAATAGGCTGCAGGGGGACGATGAAGACCAGCAACAGCTTTCAGGGATGCCACCTTCCGTGTGGGACAAGGAGCCGGACGTGTGCCTTTTCAGAAATAGGCCCTGCCGAGGACGAGAGCCATGAGATGTTCCTCCTCTGGGCAAGCCCGGGTCCCAGATCTTGTTATGCCTGTGAATAGGCTGCAGGGGGACGTTGAAGACCAGCAACAGCTTTCCGGCCTGCCACCTTCCGTGTGGGACAAGGAGCCGGACGTGTGCCTTTTCGGAAACAGGCCCTGACGGGCACGAGTGACTAACCCTGACCCAAACCCTAACCCTAACCCCTAACCCTAACCCTAAGCCCATCCAAAACCACCCTAACCCTAACCCTAACCCTAAGCCCTTAACACTAACCCTAACTCTAAACCCTAACCCTAACCCTAACTGTAACCCTAACCCGGACCCTATCTCGTAACTCTAACACTAACCCTAACCCCTAACCCTAACCGTAACCCTAACCACCTAACCCTAACACTCACCCTAACACCTAACCCTAACCCTAATCCTAACACCTAACCCTAACCCTAACCCTAACACTAATGGACCCTAACCCTAACCCTAACTCTAAAACCTAAACCTACCCCTAACCCTAACCCCTAACACTAACCCTAAAGCTAACCCCTAGCCCTAACCCTAACCCTAATGGCCCTAACCCTAACCCTAACCCTGACCCTAACCCTAACCCTAACCCTAACCCTAACCCTAACCCCCTAACCCTAACCCTAACCCTAAACCCTAACCCTATTGGCCCTAAACCTAACCCTAACCCTAACCCCTAACCCTAACCTAAACCTAACCCTAAACCCTAACCCTAATGGCCCTAACCCTAACCCTAGCCCTAACCCCAACCCTAACCCTAACCCTAACCCTAACCCCTAGCTGTAAACCTTTTCTGACAAGTTGCAGAATGTGTGCCGTTTCCGAAACAGGTTCTGCTGAGGACGAGAGCCATGAGATTTTCCTCCTCTGGGCAAGCCCGGGTCCCAGATCCTGTTGTGCCTGTGAATAGGCTGCAGGGGGACGGTGAAGACCAGCAACATCTTTCCGGGCTGCCACCTTCCGTGTGGGACACGGAGCCGGACGTGTGCCTTTCCAGAATCAGGCTCTGCCGAGGACGAGAGCCATGAGATGTTCCTCCTCTGGGCAAGCCCCGGTCCCAGATCCTGTTGTCCTGTGAATAGGCTGCAGGGGGACGGTGAAGACCAGCAACATCTTTCCGGCCTGCGAACTTCCGTGTGGGACAAGGAGCCGGACGTGTGCCTTTCCAGAATCAGACTCTGCCGAGGACGAGAGCCATGATATGTTCCTCCTCTGGGCAAGCCCGGGTCCTGAATCCTGTTGTACCTGTGAATAGGCTGCAGGGGGACGGTGAAGACCAGCAACAGCTTTCAGGGCTGCCACCTTCCGTGTGGGACAAGGAGCCGGACGTGTGCCTTTTCGGAAAGAGGCCATGCCGAGGACGAGAGCCATGAGATGTTCCTCCTCTGGGCAAGCCCCAGTCCTGAATCCTGTTGTGCCTGTGAATAGGCTGCAGGGGGACGGTGAAGACCAGCAACAGCTTTCAGGGCTGCCACCTTCCGTGTGGGACAAGGAGCCGGACGTGTGCCTTTTCGGAAACAGGCCCTGCCGAGGACGAGAGCCATGAGATGTTCCTCCTCTGGGCAAGCCCCCGTCCCAGATCCTGTTGTTCCTGTGAATAGGCTGCAGGGGGACGGTGAAGACCAGCAACAGCTTTCAGGGCTGCCACCTTCCATGTGAGACAAGAAGCCGGACGAGTGCCTTTTTGGAATCAGGCTCTGCCGAGGACGAGAGCCATGAGATGTTCCTCCTCTGGGCAAGCCCGGGTCCTGAATCCTGTTGTGCCTGTGAATAGGCTGCAGGGGGACGGTGAAGACCAGCTACAGCTTTCAGGGCTGCCACCTTCCGTGTGAGACAAGAAGCCGGACGAGTGCCTTTTTGGAATCAGGCTCTGCCGAGGACGAGAGCCATGAGATGTTCCTCCTCTGGGCAAGCCCGGGTCCTGAATCCTGTTGTGCCTGTGAATAGGCTGCAGGGGGACGGTGAAGACCAGCAACAGCTTTCAGGGCTGCCACCTTCCGTGTGGGACAAGGAGCCGGACGTGTGCATTTTCAGAAATAGGCCCTGCCGAGGACGAGAGCCATGAGATGTTCCTCCTCTGGGCAAGCCCGGGTCCCAGATCTTGTTATGCCTGTGAATAGGCTGCAGGGGGATGGTGAAGACCAGCAACAGCTTTCAGGGCTGCCACCTTCCGTGTGGGACAAGGAGCCGTTCGTGTGCCTTTACGGGAAGAGGCTCTGCCGAGGACGAGAGCCATGAGATGTTCCTCCTCTGGGCAAGCCCGGGTCCCAGATCCTGTTCTGCCTGTGAATAGGCTTCAGGGGGACGGTGAAGACCAGTAACATCTTTCCGGGCTGCCACCTTCCGTGTCGGACAAGGAGCCAGACGTGTGCCTTTTCGGAATCGGGCTCTGCCGAGGACGAGAGCCATGAGATGTTCCTCCTCTGGGCAAGCCCGGGCCCCAGATCCTGTTGTCCCTGTGAATAGGCTGCAGGGGGACGGTGAAGACCAGCAACAGCTTTCAGGGCTGCCACCTTCCGTGTGGGACAAGGAGCCGGATGTGTGCATTTCCGGAATCAGGCTCTGCCGAGGACGAGAGCCATGAGATGTTCCTCCTCTGGGCAAGCCCGGGTCCCAGATCCTGTTGTGCCTGTGAATAGGCTGCAGGGGGACGGTGAAGACCAGCAACGTCTTTCCGGCCTGCCACCTTCCGTGTGGGACAAGGAGCCGGACGTGTGCCTTTTCGGAATCAGGCTCTGCCGAGGACGAGAGCCATGAGATGTTCCTCCTCGGGGCAAGCCCGGGTCCCAGATCCTGTTGTGCCTGTGAATAGGCTGCAGGGGGACGGTGAAGACCAGCAACAGCTTTCAGGGCTGCCACCTTCCGTGTGGGACAAGGAGCCGGACGTGTGACTTTTCGGAAATAGGCTCTGCCGAGGACGAGAGCCATGAGATGTTCCTCCTCTGGGCAAGCCCGGGTCCCAGATCCTGTCGTTCCTGTGAATAGGCTGCAGTGGGACGGTGAAGACCAGCAACAGCTTTCAGGGCTGCCACCTTCCTTGTGGGACAAGGAGCCGGACGTGTGCCTTTTCGGAATCGGGCTCTGCCGAGGAAGAGAGCCATGAGATGTTCCTCCTCTGGGCATGCCCGGATCCTGAATCCTGTTGTGCCTGTGAATAGGCTGCAGGGGGATGGTGAAGACCAGCAACAGCTTTCCGGGCTGCCACCTTCCGTGTGGGACAAGGAGCCGGACGTGTGCCTTTTCGGAATCGGGCTCTGCCGAGGACGAGAGCCATGAGATGTTCCTCCTCTGGGCAAGCCCGTGTCCCAGATCCTGTTGTGCCTGTGAATAGGCTGCAGGGGGACGGTGAAGACCAGCAACATCATTCCAGCCTGCCACCTTCCGTGTGGGACAAGGAGCCGGACATGTGCCTTTCCGGAATCAGGCTCTGGCGAGGACGAGAGCCATGAGATGTTCCTCCTCTGGGCAAGCCCGGGTCCCAGATCCTGTTGTGCCTGTGAATAGGCTGCAGGGGGACGGTGAAGACCAGCAACAGCTTTCAGGGCTGCCACCTTCCGTGTGGGACAAGGAGCCGGACGTGTGCCTTTACGGGAAGAGGCTCTGCCGAGGACGAGAGCCATGAGATGTTCCTCCTCTGGGCAAGCCCGGGTCCCAGATCCTGATCTGCCTATGAATAGTCTGCAGGGGGACGGTGAAGACCAGCAACAGCTTTCAGGGCTGCCAACTTCCATGTGAGACAAGAAGCCGGACGAGTGCCTTTTTGGAATCAGGCTCTGCCGAGGACGAGAGCCATGATATGTTCCTCCTCTGGGCAAGCCCGGGTCCTGAATCCTGTTGTGCCTGTGAATAGGCTGCAGGGGGACGGTGAAGACCAGCAACAGCTTTCAGGGCTGCCACCTTCCGTGTGGGACAAGGAGCCGGACGTGTGCATTTTCAGAAATAGGCCCTGCCGAGGACGAGAGCCATGAGATGTTCCTCCTCTGGGCAAGCCCGGGCCCCAGATCTTGTTATGCCTGTGAATAGGCTGCAGGGGGACGTTGAAGACCAGCAACAGCTTTCCGGCCTGCCACCTTCCGTGTGGGACAAGGAGCCGGACGTGTGCCTTTTCGGAAACAGGCCCTGACGAGCACGAGAGACTAACCCTGACCCTAACCCTAACCCTAACCCCTAACCCTAACCCTAAGCCCATCCCTAACGACCCTAACCCTAACCCTAACCCTAAGCCCTTAACACTAAACCTAACCCTAAACCCTAACCCTAAACCTAACTGTAACCCTAACCCGGACCCTATCTCCTATCTCTAACCCTAACCCTAACCCCTAACCCTAACCGTAACCCTAACCACTTAACCCTAACACTCACCCTAACACCTAACCCTAACCCTAATCCTAACCCCTAACCCTAACCCTAATCCTAACCCTAATGGACCCTAACCCTAACCCTAACTCTAACACCTAAACCTAACCCTAACCCTAACCGCTAACACTAACCCTAAAGCTAACCCCTAGCCCTAACCCTAACCCTAATGGCCCTAACCCTAACCCTAACCCTGACCCTAACCCTAACACTAACCCTAACCACCTAACCCTAACCCTAACCCTAAACCCTAACCCTAATGGCCCTAACCCTAACCCTAACCCTAACCCCTAACCCTAACCTAAACCTAACCCTAAACCCTAACCCTAATGGCCCTAACCCTAACCCTAGCCCTAACCCCAACCCTAACCCTAACCCTAACCCTAACCCCTAACTGTAAACCTTTTCTGACAAGTTGCAGGATGTGTGCCGTTTCCGAAACAGGTTCTGCTGAGGATGAGAGCCATGAGATTTTCCTCCTCTGGGCAAGCCCGGGTCCCAGATCCTGTTGTGCCTGTGAATAGGCTGCAGGGGGACGGTGAAGACCAGCAACATCTTTCCGGGCTGCCACCTTCCGTGTGGGACACGGAGCCGGACGTGTGCCTTTCCAGAATCAGGCTCTGCCGAGAACGAGAGCCATGAGATGTTCCTCCTCTGGGCAAGCCCCGTTCCCAGATCCTGTTGTGCCTGTGAATAGGCTGCAGGGGGACGGTGAAGACCAGCAACATCTTTCCGGCCTGCGAACTTCCGTGTGGGACAAGGAGCCGGACGTGTGCCTTTCCAGAGTCAGACTCTGCCGAGGACGAGAGCCATGATATGTTCTTCCTCTGGGCAAGCCCGGGTCCTGAATCCTGTTGTACCTGTGAATAGGCTGCAGGGGGACGGTGAAGACCAGCAACAGCTTTCAGGGCTGCCACCTTCCGTGTGGGACAAGGAGCCGGACGTGTGCCTTTACGGAAAGAGGCGATGCCGAGGACGAGAGGCATGAGATGTTCCTCCTCTGGGCAAGCCCGGGTCCCAGATCCTGTTGTGCCTGTGAATAGGCTGCAGGGGGACAGTGAAGACCAGCAACAGCTTTCAGGGCTGCCACCTTCTATGTGAGAGAAGAAGCCGGACGAGTGCCTTTTTGGAATCAGGCTCTGCCGAGGACGAGAGCCATGAGATGTTCCTCCTCGGGGCAAGCCCGGGTCCCAGATCCTGACCTGCCTGTGAATAGGCTGCAGGGGGACGGTGAAGACCAGCAACATCTTTCCGGGCTGCCACCTTCCGTGTGGGACAAGGAGCCAGACGTGTGCCTTTCCAGAATCAGACTCTGCCGAGGATGAGGGCCATGATATGTGCTTCCTCTGGGCAAGCCCGGGCCCCAGATCCTGTTGTGCCTGTGAATAGGCTGCAGGGGGACGGTGAAGACCAGCAACATCTTTCCGGCCTGCCACCTTCCGTGTGGGACAAGGAGCCGGACGTGTGCCTTTTCGGAATCGGGCTCTGCCGAGGACGAGAGCCATGAGATGTTCCTCCTCTGGGCAAGCCCGGGTCCTGAATCCTATTGTGCCTGTGAATAGGCTGCAGGGGGACAGTGAAGACCAGCAACATCTTTCAGGTCTGCCACCTTCTGTGTGGGACAAGGAGCCGAACGTGTGCCTTTTCGGAATCAGGCTCTGCCGAGGACGAGAGCCATGAGATGTTCCTCCTCTGGGCAAGCCCCGGTCCCAGATCGTGTTGTGCCTGTGAATAGGCTGCAGGGGGACGGTGAAGACCAGCAACAGCTTTCAGGGCTGCCACCTTCCATGTGAGACAAGAAGCCGGACGAGTGCCTTTTTGGAATCAGGCTCTGCCGAGGACGAGATCCATGAGATGTTCCTCCTCTGGGCAAGCCCGGGTCCTGAATCCTGTTGTGCCTGTGAATAGGCTGCAGGGGGACGGTGAAGACCAGCAACAGCTTTCAGGGCTGCCACCTTCCGTGTGGGAAAAGGAGCCGGACGTGTGCATTTTCAGAAATAGGCCCTGCCGAGGACGAGAGCCATGAGATGTTCCTCCTGTGGGCAAGCCCGGGTCCCAGATCCTGACCTGCCTGTGAATAGGCTGCAGGGGGACGGTGAAGACCAGCAACATCTTTCCGGGCTGCCACCTTCCGTGTGGGACAAGGAGCCGGACGTGTGCCTTTCCAGAATCAGACTCTGCCGAGGACGAGGGCCATGATATGTGCTTCCTCTGGGCAAGCCCGGGCCCCAGATCCTGTTTTGCCTGTGAATAGGCTGCAGGGGGACGGTGAAGACCAGTAACATCTTTCCGGGCTGCCACCTTCCGTGTGGGACAAGGAGCCGGACGTGTGGCTTTTCGGAATCGGGCTCTGCCGAGGACTAGAGCCATGAGATGTTCCTAATCTGGGCAAGCCCGGGTCCCAGATCCTGTTGTGCCTGTGAATAGGCTGCAGGGGGACGGTGAAGACCAGCAACAGCTTTCAGGGCTGCCACCTTCCATGTGAGACAAGAAGCCGGACGAGTGCCCTTTTGGAATCAGGCTCTGCCGAGGACGAGAGCCATGAGATGTTCCTCCTCTGGGCAAGCCCGGGCCCTGAATCCTGTTGTGCCTGTGAATAGGCTGCAGGGGGACGGTGAAGACCAGCAACATCTTTCAGGGCTGCCACCTTCCGTGTGGGACAAGGAGCCGGACGTGTGCCTTTTCGGAAACAGGCCCTGCCGAGGACGAGAGCCATGAGATGTTCCTCCTCTGGGCAAGCCCGGGCCAAGATCCTGATCTGCCTGTGAATAGGCTGCAGGGGGACGGTGAAGACCAGCAACATCTTTCCGGGCTGCCACCTTCCGTGTGGGACAAGGAGCCGGACGTGTGCCTTTTCGGAATCGGGCTCTGCCGAGGACGAGAGCCATGAGATGTTCCTCCTCTGGGCATGCCCGGGTCCTGAATCCTATTGTGCCTGTGAATAGGCTGCAGGGGGACGGTGAAGACCAGCAACAGCTTTCAGGTCTGCCACCTTCTGTGTGGGACAAGGAGCCGAACGTGTGCCTTTTTCGGAATCAGGCTCTGCCGAGGAAGAGAGCCATGAGATGTTCCTCCTCTGGGCAAGCCCCGGTCCCAGATCGTGTTGTGCCTGTGAATAGGCTGCAGGGGGACGGTGAAGACCAGCAACAGCTTTCAGGGCTGCCACCTTCCATGTGAGACAAGAAGCCGGACGAGTGCCTTTTTGGAATCAGGCTCTGCCGAGGACGAGAGCCATGAGATGTTCCTCCTCTGGGCAAGCCCGGGTCCTGAATCCTGTTGTGCCTGTGAATAGGCTGCAGGGGGACGGTGAAGACCAGCAACAGCTTTCTGGGCTGCCACCTTCCGTGTGGGAAAAGGAGCCGGACGTGTGCATTTTCAGAAATAGGCCCTGCCGAGGACGAGAGCCATGAGATGTTCCTCCTCTGGGCAAGCCCGGGTCCCAGATCTTGTTATGCCTGTGAATAGGCTGCAGGGGGACGGTGAAGACCAGCAACAGCTTTCAGGGCTGCCACCTTCCGTGTGGGACAAGGAGCCGGACGTGTGCCTTTTCGGAATCGGGCTCTGCCGAGGACGAGAGCCATGAGATGTTCCTCCTCTGGGCAAGCCCGGGTCCCAGATCCTGATCTGCCTGTGAATAGGCTGCAGGGGGACGGTGAAGACCAGCAACAGCTTTCAGGGCTGCCACCTTCCATGTGGGACAAGGAGCCGGACGTGTGCCTTTTCGGAATCGGGCTCTGCCGAGGAAGAGAGCCATGAGATGTTCCTCCTCTGGGCATGCCCGGGTCCTGAATCCTGTTCTGCCTGTGAATAGGCTGCAGGGGGACGGTGAAGACCAGCAACAGCTTTCAGGTCTGCCACCTTCTGTGTGGGACAAGGAGCCGAACGTGTGCCTTTCCGGAATCAGGCCCTGCCGAGGACGAGAGGCATGAGATGTTCCTCCTCTGGGCAAGCCCGAGTCCCAGATCCTGTCGTACCTGTCAATAGGCTGCAGGGGGACGGTGAAGACCAGCAACAGCTTTCAGGGCTGCCACCTTCCGTGTGGGACAAGGAGCCGGACGTGTGCCTTTTCGGGAAGAGGCCCTGCCGAGGACGAGAGCCATGAGATGTTCCTCCTCTGGGCAAGCCCGGGTCCTGAATCCTGTTGTGCCCGTGAATAGGCTGCAGGGGGACGGTGAAGACCAGCAACAGCTTTCAGGGCTGCCACCTTCCGTGTGGGACAAGGAGCCGTTCGTGTGCCTTTACGGGAAGAGGCTCTGCCGAGGACGAGAGCCATGAGATGTTCCTCCTCTGGGCAAGCCCGGGTCCCAGATCCTGTTGTGCCTGTGAATAGGCTGCAGGGGGACGGTGAAGACCAGCAACGTCTTTCCGGCCTGCCACCTTCCGTGTGGGACAAGGTGCCGGACGTGTGCCTTTTCGGAATCAGGCTCTGCTGAGGACGAGAGCCATGAGATGTTCCTCCTCGGGGCAAGCCCGGGTCCCAGATCCTGTTGTGCCTGTGAATAGGCTGCAGGGGGACGGTGAAGACCAGCAACAGCTTTCAGGGCTGCCACCTTCCGTGTGGGACAAGGAACCGGACGTGTGCCTTTTCGGGAAGAGGCTCTGCCGAGGACAAGAGACATGATATGTTCCTCCTCTGGGCGTGCCCGGGTCCTGAATACTGTTGTGCCTTTGAATAGGCTGCAGGGGGACGGTGAAGACCAGCAACAGCTTTCAGGGCTGCCACCTTCCGTGTGGGACAAGGAGCCGGATGTGTGACTTTTCGGAAATAGGCTCTGCCGAGGACGAGAGCCATGAGATGTTCCTCCTCTGGGCAAGCCCGGGTCCCAGATCCTGTCGTACGTGTGAATAGGCTGCAGTGGGACGGTGAAGACCAGCAACAGCTTTCAGGGCTGCCACCTTCCTTGTGGGACAAGGAGCCGGACGTGTGCCTTTTCGGAATCGGGCTCTGCCGAGGAAGAGAGCCATGAGATGTTCCTCCTCTGGGCATGCCCGGATCCTGAATCCTGTTGTGCCTGTGAATAGGCTGCAGGGGGATGGTGAAGACCAGCAACAGCTTTCCGGGCTGCCACCTTCCGTGTGGGACAAGGAGCCGGACGTGTGCGTTTTCGGAATCGGGCTCTGCCGAGGACGAGAGCCATGAGATGTTCCTCCTCTGGGCAAGCCCGGGTCCTGAATCCTGTTGTGCCTGTGAATAGGCTGCAGGGGGACGGTGAAGACTAGCAACAGCTTTCAGGGCTGCCACCTTCCGTGTGGGACAAGGAGCCGGACGTGTGCCTTTTCGGAATCAGGCCCTACCGAGGACGAGAGCCATGAGATGTTCCTCCTCTGGGCAAGCCCGGGTCCCAGATCCTGTTGTGCCTGTGAATAGGCTGCAGGGGGACGGTGAAGACCAGCAACAGCTTTCAGGGCTGCCACCTTCCGTGTGGGACAAGGAGCCGGACGTGTGCCTTTTCGGAAAGAGGCCCTGCCGAGGACGAGAGCCATGAGATGTTCCTCCTCTGGGCAAGCCCGGGTCCCAGATCCTGATCTGCCTGTGAATAGTCTGCAGGGGGACGGTGAAGACCAGCAACAGCTTTCAGGGCTGCCACCTTCCGTGTGGGACAAGGAGCCGGACGTGTGCCTTTTCGGAATCGGGCTCTGCCGAGGACGAGAGCCATGAGATGTTCCTCCTCTGGGCAAGCCCCGGTCCCAGATCCTGTTGTGCCTGTGAATAGGCTGCAGGGGGACGGTGAAGACCAGCAACAGCTTTCAGGGCTGCCAACTTCCATGTGAGACAAGAAGCCGGACGAGTGCCTTTTTGGAATCAGGCTCTGCCAAGGACGAGAGCCATGAGATGTTCCTCCTCTGGGCAAGCCCGGGTCCTGAATCCTGTTGTGCCTGTGAATAGGCTGCAGGGGGACGGTGAAGACCAGCAACAGCTTTCAGGGCTGCCACCTTCCGTGTGGGACAAGGAGCCGGACGCGTGCATTTTCGGAAACAAGCCCTGCCAAGGATGAGAGCCATGAGATGTTCCTCCTCTGGGCAAGCCCGGGTCCCAGATCCTGTTCTGCCTGTGAATAGGCTGCAGGGGGACGGTGAAGACCAGCAACATCTTTCCGGGCTGCCACCTTCCGTGTGGGACAAGGAGCCGGACGTGTGCCTTTTCGGAATCGGGCTCTGCCGAGGACGAGAGCCATGAGATGTTCCTAATCTGGGCAAGCCCGGGTCCCAGATCCTGTTGTGCCTGTGAATAGGCTGCAGGGGGACGGTGAAGACCAGCAACAGCTTTCAGGGCTGCCACCTTCCATGTGAGACAAGAAGCCGGACGAGTGCCTTTTTGGAATCAGGCTCTGCCGAGGACGAGAGCCATGAGATGTTCCTCCTCTGGGCAAGCCCGGGTCCTGAATCCTGTTGTGCCTGTGAATAGGCTGCAGGGGGACGGTGAAGACCAGCAACAGCTTTCAGGGCTGCCACCTTCCGTGTGGGACAAGGAGCCGGACGTGTGCCTTTTCGGAAACAGGCCCTGCCGAGGACGAGAGCCATGAGATGTTCCTCCTCTGGGCAAGCCCGGGTCCCAGATCCTGATCTGCCTGTGAATAGGCTGCAGGGGGACGGTGAAGACCAGCAACATCTTTCCGGCCTGCCACCTTCCGTGTGGGACAAGGAGCCGGACGTGTGCCTTTTCGGAATCGGGCTCTGCCGAGGACGAGAGCCATGAGATGTTCCTCCTCTGGGCATGCCCGGGTCCTGAATCCTATTGTGCCTGTGAATAGGCTGCAGGGGGACGGTGAAGACCAGCAACAGCTTTCAGGTCTGCCACCTTCTGTGTGGGACAAGGAGCCGAACGTGTGCCTTTTTCGGAATCAGGCTCTGCCGAGTACGAGAGCCATGAGATGTTCCTCCTCTGGGCAAGCCCCGGTCCCAGATCCTGTTGTGCCTGTGAATAGGCTGCAGGGGGACGGTGAAGACCAGCAACAGCTTTCAGGGCTGCCACCTTCCATGTGAGACAAGAAGCCGGACGAGTGCCTTTTTGGAATCAGGCTCTGCCGAGGACGAGAGCCATGAGATGTTCCTCCTCTGGGCAAGCCCGGGTCCCAGATCCTGTCGTACGTGTGAATAGGCTGCAGTGGGACTGTGAAGACCAGCAACAGCTTTCAGGGCTGCCACCTTCCTTGTGGGACAAGGAGCCGGACGTGTGCCTTTTCGGAATCGGGCTCTGCCGAGGAAGAGAGCCATGAGATGTTCCTCCTCTGGGCATGCCCGGGTCCTGAATCCTGTTGTGCCTGTGAATAGGCTGCAGGGGGATGGTGAAGACCAGCAACAGCTTTCCGGCCTGCCACCTTCCGTGTGGGACAAGGAGCCGGACGTGTGCGTTTTCGGAATCGGGCTCTGCCGAGGACGAGAGCCATGAGATGTTCCTCCTCTGGGCAAGCCCGGGTCCTGAATCCTGTTGTGCCTGTGAATAGGCTGCAAGGGGACGATGAAGACTAGCAACAGCTTTCAGGGCTGCCACCTTCCGTGTGGGACAAGGAGCCGGACGTGTGCCTTTTCGGAAAGAGGCCCTACCGAGGACGAGAGCCATGAGATGTTCCTCCTCTGGGCAAGCCCGGGTCCCAGATCCTGTTGTGCCTGTGAATAGGCTGCAGGGGGACGGTGAAGACCAGCAACAGCTTTCAGGGCTGCCACCTTCCGTGTGGGACAAGGAGCCGGACGTGTGCCTTTTCGGAAACAGGCCCTGCCGAGGACGAGAGCCATGAGATGTTCCTCCTCTGGGCAAGCCCGGGTCCCAGATCCTGATCTGCCTGTGAATAGTCTGCAGGGGGACGGTGAAGACCAGCAACAGCTTTCAGGGCTGCCACCTTCCGTGTGGGACAAGGAGCCGGATGTGTGCCTTTTCGGAATCGGGCTCTGCCGAGGACGAGAGCCATGAGATGTTCCTCCTCTGGGCATGCCCGGGTCCTGAATCCTATTGTGCCTGTGAATAGGCTGCAGGGGGACGGTGAAGACCAGCAACAGCTTTCAGGTCTGCCACCTTCTGTGTGGGACAAGGAGCCGAACGTGTGCCTTTTTCGGAATCAGGCTCTGCCGAGTACGAGAGCCATGAGATGTTCCTCCTCTGGGCAAGCCCCGGTCCCAGATCCTGTTGTGCCTGTGAATAGGCTGCAGGGGGACGGTGAAGACCAGCAACAGCTTTCAGGGCTGCCACCTTCCATGTGAGACAAGAAGCCGGACGAGTGCCTTTTTGGAATCAGGCTCTGCCGAGGACGAGAGCCATGAGATGTTCCTCCTCTGGGCAAGCCCGGGTCCCAGATCCTGTCGTACGTGTGAATAGGCTGCAGTGGGACGGTGAAGACCAGCAACAGCTTTCAGGGCTGCCACCTTCCTTGTGGGACAAGGAGCCGGACGTGTGCCTTTTCGGAATCGGGCTCTGCCGAGGAAGAGAGCCATGAGATGTTCCTCCTCTGGGCATGCCCGGGTCCTGAATCCTGTTGTGCCTGTGAATAGGCTGCAGGGGGATGGTGAAGACCAGCAACAGCTTTCAGGGCTGCCACCTTCCGTGTGGGACAAAGAGCCGGATGTGTGCATTTCCGGAATCAGGCTCTGCCGAGGACGAGAGCCATGAGATGTTCCTCCTCTGGGCAAGCCCCGGTTCCAGATCCTGTTGTGCCTGTGAATAGGCTGCAGGGGGACGGTGAAGACCAGCAACAGCTTTCAGGGCTGCCACCTTCCATGTGAGACAAGAAGCCGGACGAGTGCCTTTTTGGAATCAGGCTCTGCCAAGGACGAGAGCCATGAGATGTTCCTCCTCTGGGCAAGCCCGGGTCCTGAATCCTGTTGTGCCTGTGAATAGGCTGCAGGGGGACGGTGAAGACCAGCAACAGCTTTCAGGGCTGCCACCTTCCGTGTGGGACAAGGAGCCGGACGTGTGCCTTTTCGGAAACAGGCCCTGCCGAGGACGAGAGCCATGAGATGTTCCTCCTCTGGGCAAGCCCGGGTCCCAGATCCTGATCTGCCTGTGAATAGGCTGCAGGGGGACGGTGAAGACCAGCAACATCTTTCCGGCCTGCCACCTTCCGTGTGGGACAAGGAGCCGGACGTGTGCCTTTTCGGAATCGGGCTCTGCCGAGGACGAGAGCCATGAGATGTTCCTCCTCTGGGCATGCCCGGGTCCTGAATCCTATTGTGCCTGTGAATAGGCTGCAGGGGGACGGTGAAGACCAGCAACAGCTTTCAGGTCTGCCACCTTCTGTGTGGGACAAGGAGCCGAACGTGTGCCTTTTTCGGAATCAGGCTCTGCCGAGTACGAGAGCCATGAGATGTTCCTCCTCTGGGCAAGCCCCGGTCCCAGATCCTGTTGTGCCTGTGAATAGGCTGCAGGGGGACGGTGAAGACCAGCAACAGCTTTCAGGGCTGCCACCTTCCATGTGAGACAAGAAGCCGGACGAGTGCCTTTTTGGAATCAGGCTCTGCCGAGGACGAGAGCCATGAGATGTTCCTCCTCTGGGCAAGCCCGGGTCCCAGATCCTGTCGTACGTGTGAATAGGCTGCAGTGGGACGGTGAAGACCAGCAACAGCTTTCAGGGCTGCCACCTTCCTTGTGGGACAAGGAGCCGGACGTGTGCCTTTTCGGAATCGGGCTCTGCCGAGGAAGAGAGCCATGAGATGTTCCTCCTCTGGGCATGCCCGGGTCCTGAATCCTGTTGTGCCTGTGAATAGGCTGCAGGGGGATGGTGAAGACCAGCAACAGCTTTCCGGGCTGCCACCTTCCGTGTGGGACAAGGAGCCGGACGTGTGCGTTTTCGGAATCGGGCTCTGCCGAGGACGAGAGCCATGAGATGTTCCTCCTCTGGGCAAGCCCGGGTCCTGAATCCTGTTGTGCCTGTGAATAGGCTGCAAGGGGACGATGAAGACTAGCAACAGCTTTCAGGGCTGCCACCTTCCGTGTGGGACAAGGAGCCGGACGTGTGCCTTTTCGGAAAGAGGCCCTACCGAGGACGAGAGCCATGAGATGTTCCTCCTCTGGGCAAGCCCGGGTCCCAGATCCTGTTGTGCCTGTGAATAGGCTGCAGGGGGACGGTGAAGACCAGCAACAGCTTTCAGGGCTGCCACCTTCCGTGTGGGACAAGGAGCCGGACGTGTGCCTTTTCGGAAACAGGCCCTGCCGAGGACGAGAGCCATGAGATGTTCCTCCTCTGGGCAAGCCCGGGTCCCAGATCCTGATCTGCCTGTGAATAGTCTGCAGGGGGACGGTGAAGACCAGCAACAGCTTTCAGGGCTGCCACCTTCCGTGTGGGACAAGGAGCCGGATGTGTGCCTTTTCGGAATCGGGCTCTGCCGAGGACGAGAGCCATGAGATGTTCCTCCTCTGGGCATGCCCGGGTCCTGAATCCTATTGTGCCTGTGAATAGGCTGCAGGGGGACGGTGAAGACCAGCAACAGCTTTCAGGTCTGCCACCTTCTGTGTGGGACAAGGAGCCGAACGTGTGCCTTTTTCGGAATCAGGCTCTGCCGAGTACGAGAGCCATGAGATGTTCCTCCTCTGGGCAAGCCCCGGTCCCAGATCCTGTTGTGCCTGTGAATAGGCTGCAGGGGGACGGTGAAGACCAGCAACAGCTTTCAGGGCTGCCACCTTCCATGTGAGACAAGAAGCCGGACGAGTGCCTTTTTGGAATCAGGCTCTGCCGAGGACGAGAGCCATGAGATGTTCCTCCTCTGGGCAAGCCCGGGTCCCAGATCCTGTCGTACGTGTGAATAGGCTGCAGTGGGACGGTGAAGACCAGCAACAGCTTTCAGGGCTGCCACCTTCCGTGTGGGACAAGGAGCCGGACGTGTGCCTTTTCGGAATCGGGCTCTGCCGAGGAAGAGAGCCATGAGATGTTCCTCCTCTGGGCATGCCCGGGTCCTGAATCCTGTTGTGCCTGTGAATAGGCTGCAGGGGGATGGTGAAGACCAGCAACAGCTTTCAGGGCTGCCACCTTCCGTGTGGGACAAAGAGCCGGATGTGTGCATTTCCGGAATCAGGCTCTGCCGAGGACGAGAGCCATGAGATGTTCCTCCTCTGGGCAAGCCCCGGTTCCAGATCCTGTTGTGCCTGTGAATAGGCTGCAGGGGGACGGTGAAGACCAGCAACAGCTTTCAGGGCTGCCACCTTCCATGTGAGACAAGAAGCCGGACGAGTGCCTTTTTGGAATCAGGCTCTGCCAAGGACGAGAGCCATGAGATGTTCCTCCTCTGGGCAAGCCCGGGTCCTGAATCCTGTTGTGCCTGTGAATAGGCTGCAGTGGGACGGTGAAGACCAGCAACAGCTTTCAGGGCTGCCACCTTCCGTGTGGGACAAGGAGCCGGACGCGTGCATTTTCGGAAACAAGCCCTGCCAAGGATGAGAGCCATGAGATGTTCCTCCTCTGGGCAAGCCCGGGTCCCAGATCCTGTTCTGCCTGTGAATAGGCTGCAGGGGGACGGTGAAGACCAGCAACATCTTTCCGGGCTGCCACCTTCCGTGTGGGAGAAGGAGCTGGACGTGTGCCTTTTCGGAATCGGGCTCTGCCGAGGACGAGAGCCATGAGATGTTCCTAATCTGGGCAAGCCCGGGTCCCAGATCCTGTTGTGCCTGTGAATAGGCTGCAGGGGGACGGTGAAGACCAGCAACAGCTTTCAGGGCTGCCACCTTCCATGTGAGACAAGAAGCCGGACGAGTGCCTTTTTGGAATCAGGCTCTGCCGAGGAAGAGAGCCATGAGATGTTCCTCCTCTGGGCAAGCCCGGGTCCTGAATCCTGTTGTGCCTGTGAATAGGCTGCAGGGGGACGGTGAAGACCAGCAACAGCTTTCAGGGCTGCCACCTTCCGTGTGGGACAAGGAGCCGGACGTGTGCCTTTTCGGAAAGAGGCCCTGCCGAGGACGAGAGCCATGAGATGTTCCTCCTCTGGGCAAGCCCGGGTCCCAGATCCTGTTGTGCCTGTGAATAGGCTGCAGGGGGACGGTGAAGACCAGCAACATCTTTCCGGCCTGCCACCTTCCGTGTGGGACAAGGAGCCGGACGTGTGCCTTTTCGGAATCGGGCTCTGCCGAGGACGAGAGCCATGAGATGTTCCTCCTCTGGGCATGCCCGGGTCCTGAATCCTATTGTGCCTGTGAATAGGCTGCAGGGGGACGGTGAAGACCAGCAACAGCTTTCAGGTCTGCCACCTTCTGTGTGGGACAAGGAGCCGAACGTGTGCCTTTTTCGGAATCAGGCTCTGCCGAGTACGAGAGCCATGAGATGTTCCTCCTCTGGGCAAGCCCCGGTCCCAGATCCTGTTGTGCCTGTGAATAGGCTGCAGGGGGACGGTGAAGACCAGCAACAGCTTTCAGGGCTGCCACCTTCCATGTGAGACAAGAAGCCGGACGAGTGCCTTTTTGGAATCAGGCTCTGCCGAGGACGAGAGCCATGAGATGTTCCTCCTCTCAGCAAGCCCGGGTCCTGAATCCTGTTGTGCCTGTGAATAGGCTGCAGGGGGACGGTGAAGACCAGCAACAGCTTTCAGGGCTGCCACCTTCCATGTGAGACAAGAAGCCGGACGAGTGCCTTTTTGGAATCAGGCTCTGCCGAGGAAGAGAGCCATGAGATGTTCCTCCTCTGGGCAAACCCGGGTCCTGAATCCTGTTGTACCTGTGAATAGGATGCAGGGGGACGGTGAAGACCAGCAACAGCTTTCAGGGCTGCCACCTTCCGTGTGGGAAAAGGAGCCGGACGTGTGCATTTTCAGAAATAGGCCCTGCCGAGGACGAGAGCCATGAGATGTTCCTCCTCTGGGCAAGCCCGGGTCCCAGATCTTGTTATGCCTGTGAATAGGCTGCAGGGGGACGGTGAAGACCAGCAACAGCTTTCAGGGCTGCCACCTTCCGTGTGGGACAAGGAGCCGGACGTGTGACTTTTCGGAAATAGGCTCTGCCGAGGACGAGAGCCATGAGATGTTCCTCCTCTGGGCAAGCCCGGGTCCCAGATCCTGATCTGCCTGTGAATAGGCTGCAGGGGGACGGTGAAGACCAGCAACAGCTTCCGGCCTGCCACCTTCCGTGTGGGACAAGGAGCCGGACGTGTGCCTTTTCGGAATCGGGCTCTGCCGAGGACGAGAGCCATGAGATGTTCCTCCTCTGGGCATGCCCGGGTCCTGAATCCTATTGTGCCTGTGAATAGGCTGCAGGGGGACGGTGAAGACCAGCAACAGCTTTCAGGTCTGCCACCTTCTGTGTGGGACAAGGAGCCGAACGTGTCCCTTTTTCGGAATCAGGCTCTGCCGAGTACGAGAGCCATGAGATGTTCCTCCTCTGGGCAAGCCCCGGTCCCAGATCCTGTTGTGCCTGTGAATAGGCTGCAGGGGGACGGTGAAGACCAGCAACAGCTTTCAGGGCTGCCACCTTCCATGTGAGACAAGAATCCGGACGAGTGCCTTTTTGGAATCAGGCTCTGCCGAGGACGAGAGCCATGAGACGTTCCTCCTCTGGGCAAGCCCGGGTCCTGAATCCTGTTGTGCCTGTGAATAGGCTGCAGGGGGACGGTGAAGACCAGCAACAGCTTTCAGGGCTGCCACCTTCCGTGTGGGACAAGGAGCCGGACGTGTGCATTTTCAGAAATAGGCCCTGCCGAGGACGAGAGCCATGAGATGTTCCTCCTCTGGGCAAGCCCGGGTCCCAGATCTTGTTATGCCTGTGAATAGGCTGCAGGGGGACGGTGAAGACCAGTAACATCTTTCCGGGCTGCCACCTTCCGTGTGGGACAAGGAGCCAGACGTGTGCCTTTTCGGAATCGGGCTCTGCCGAGGACGAGAGCCATGAGATGTTCCTCCTCTGGGCAAGCCCGGGTCCCAGATCCTGTTCTGCCTGTGAATAGGCTTCAGGGGGACGGTGAAGACCAGCAACAGCTTTCAGGGCTGCCACCTTCCGTGTGGGACAAGGAGCCAGACGTGTGCCTTTTCGGAATCGGGCTCTGCCGAGGACGAGAGCCATGAGATGTTCCTCCTCTGGGCAAGCCCGGGCCCCAGATCCTGTTGTACCTGTGAATAGGCTGCAGGGGGACGGTGAAGACCAGCAACAGCTTTCAGGGCTGCCACCTTCCATGTGGGACAAGGAGCCGGACGTGTGCCTTTTCGGAATCGGGCTCTGCCGAGGACGAGAGCCATGAGATGTTCCTCCTCTGGGCAAGCCCGGGTCCCAGATCCTGTTGTGCCTGTGAATAGGCTGCAGGGGGACGGTGAAGACCAGCAACAGCTTTCAGGGCTGCCACCTTCCGTGTGGGAGAAGGAGCCGGACGTGTGCGTTTTCGGAATCAGGCTGTGCCGAGGACGAGAGCCATGAGATGTTCCACCTCTGGGCAAGCCCGGGTCCCAGATCCTGTTGTACCTGTGAATAGGCTGCAGGGGGACGGTGAAGACCAGCAACAGCTTTCAGGGCTGCCACCTTCCGTGTGGGACAAGGAGCCGGACGTGTGCATTTTCGGAAACAAGCCCTGCCGAGGATGAGAGCCATGAGATGTTCCTCCTCTGGGCAAGCCCGGGTCCCAGATCCTGTTCTGCCTGTGAATAGGCTGCAGGGGGACGGTGAAGACCAGCAACATCTTTCCGGGCTGCCACCTTCCGTGTGGGACAAGGAGCCGGACGTGTGCCTTTTCGGAATCGGGCTCTGCCGAGGAAGAGAGCCATGAGATGTTCCTCCTCTGGGCATGCCCGGGTCCTGAATGCTATTGTGCCTGTGAATAGGCTGCAGGGGGACGGTGAAGACCAGCAACAGCTTTCAGGTCTGCCACCTTCTGTGTGGGACAAGGAGCCGAACGTGTGCCTTTCCGGAATCAGGCTCTGCCGAGGACGAGAGGCATGAGATGTTCCTCCTCTGGGCAAGCCCGAGTCCCAGATCCTGTCGTACCTATCAATAGGCTGCAGGGGGACGGTGAAGACCAGCAACAGCTTTCAGGACTGCCACCTTCCGTGTGGGACAAGGAGCCGGACGTGTGCCTTTTCGGGAAGAGGCCCTGCCGAGGACGAGAGCCATGTGATGTTCCTCCTCTGGGCAAGCCCGGGTCCTGAATCCTGTTGTGCCCGTGAATAGGCTGCAGGGGGATGGTGAAGACCAGCAACAGCTTTCAGGGCTGCCACCTTCCGTGTGGGACAAAGAGCCGGATGTGTGCATTTCCGGAATCAGGCTCTGCCGAGGACGAGAGCCATGAGATGTTCCTCCTCTGGGCAAGCCCGGGTCCCAGATCCTGTTGTGCCTGTGAATAGGCTGCAGGGGGACGGTGAAGACCAGCAACGTCTTTCCGGCCTGCCACCTTCCGTGTGGGACAAGGAGCCGGACGTGTGCCTTTTCGGAATCAGGCTCTGCCGAGGACGAGAGCCATGAGATGTTCCTCCTCTGGGCAAGCCCGGGTCCCAGATCCTGTTGTGCCTGTGAATAGGCTGCAGGGGGACGGTGAAGACCAGCAACAGCTTTCAGGGCTGCCACCTTCCGTGTGGGACAAGGAGCCGGACGTGTGACTTTTCGGAAATAGGCTCTGCCGAGGACGAGAGCCATGAGATGTTCCTCCTCTGGGCAAGCCCGGGTCCCAGATCCTGTCGTACGTGTGAATAGGCTGCAGTGGGACGGTGAAGACCAGCAACAGCTTTCAGGGCTGCCACCTTCCTTGTGGGACAAGGAGCCGGACGTGTGCCTTTTCGGAATCGGGCTCTGCCGAGGAAGAGAGCCATGAGATGTTCCTCCTCTGGGCATGCCCGGATCCTGAATCCTGTTGTGCCTGTGAATAGGCTGCAGGGGGATGGGGAAGACCAGCAACAGCTTTCCGGGCTGCCACCTTCCGTGTGGGACAAGTAGCCGGACGTGTGCGTTTTCGGAATCGGGCTCTGCCGAGGACGAGAGCCATGAGATGTTCCTCCTCTGGGCAAGCCCGGGTCCTGAATCCTGTTGTGCCTGTGAATAGGCTGCAGGGGGACGGTGAAGACTAGCAACAGCTTTCAGGGCTGCCACCTTCCGTGTGGGACAAGGAGCCGGACGTGTGCCTTTTCGGAAAGAGGCCCTACCGAGGACGAGAGCCATGAGATGTTCCTCCTCTGGGCAAGCCCGGGTCCCAGATCCTGTTGTGCCTGTGAATAGGCTGCAGGGGGACGGTGAAGACCAGGAACAGCTTTCAGGGCTGCCACCTTCCGTGTGGGACAAGGAGCCGGACGTGTGCCTTTTCGGAAACAGGCCCTGCCGAGGACGAGAGCCATGAGATGTTCCTCCTCTGGGCAAGCCCGGGTCCCAGATCCTGATCTGCCTGTGAATAGTCTGCAGGGGGACGGTGAAGACCAGCAACAGCTTTCAGGGCTGCCACCTTCCGTGTGGGACAAGGAGCCGGACGTGTGTCTTTTCGGAATCGGGCTCTCCCGAGGACGAGAGCCATGAGATGTTCCTCCTCTGGGCAAGCCCCGGTCCCAGATCCTGTTGTGCCTGTGAATAGGCTGCAGGGGGACGGTGAAGACCAGCAACAGCTTTCAGGGCTGCCACCTTCCATGTGAGACAAGAAGCCGGACGAGTGCCTTTTTGGAATCAGGCTCTGCCAAGGACGAGAGCCATGAGATGTTCCTCCTCTGGGCAAGCCCGGGTCCTGAATCCTGTTGTGCCTGTGAATAGGCTGCAGGGGGACGGTGAAGACCAGCAACAGCTTTCAGGGCTGCCACCTTCCGTGTGGGACAAGGAGCCGGACGCGTGCATTTTCGGAAACAAGCCCTGCCAAGGATGAGAGCCATGAGATGTTCCTCCTCTGGGCAAGCCCGGGTCCCAGATCCTGTTGTGCCTGTGAATAGGCTGCAGGGGGACGGTGAAGACCAGCAACATCTTTCCGGGCTGCCACCTTCCGTGTGGGACAAGGAGCCGGACGTGTGGCTTTTCGGAATCGGGCTCTGCCGAGGACGAGAGCCATGAGATGTTCCTAATCTGGGCAAGCCCGGGTCCCAGATCCTGTTGTGCCTGTGAATAGGCTGCAGGGGGACGGTGAAGACCAGCAACAGCTTTCAGGGCTGCCACCTTCCGTGTGGGACAAGGAGCCGGACGTGTGCCTTTTCGGAAACAGGCCCTGCCGAGGACGAGAGCCATGAGATGTTCCTCCTCTGGGCAAGCCCGGGTCCCAGATCCTGATCTGCCTGTGAATAGGCTGCAGGGGGACGGTGAAGACCAGCAACATCTTTCCGGCCTGCCACCTTCCGTGTGGGACAAGGAGCCGGACGTGTGCCTTTTCGGAATCGGGCTCTGCCGAGGACGAGAGCCGTGAGATGTTCCTCCTCTGGGCATGCCCGAGTCCTGAATCCTATTGTGCCTGTGAATAGGCTGCAGGGGGACGGTGAAGACCAGCAACAGCTTTCAGGTCTGCCACCTTCTGTGTGGGACAAGGAGCCGAACGTGTGCCTTTTTCGGAATCAGGCTCTGCCGAGTACGAGAGCCATGAGATGTTCCTCCTCTGGGCAAGCCCCGGTCCCAGATCCTGTTGTGCCTGTGAATAGGCTGCAGGGGGACGGTGAAGACCAGCAACAGCTTTCAGGGCTGCCACCTTCCATGTGAGACAAGAAGCCGGACGAGTGCCTTTTTGGAATCAGGCTCTGCCGAGGACGAGAGCCATGAGATGTTCCTCCTGTGGGCAAGCCCGGGTCCTGAATCCTGTTGTGCCTGTGAATAGGCTGCAGGGGGACGGTGAAGACCAGCAACAGCTTTCAGGGCTGCCACCTTCCGTGTGGGACAAGGAGCCGGACGTGTGCATTTTCAGAAATAGGCCCTGCCGAGGACGAGAGCCATGAGATGTTCCTCCTCTGGGCAAGCCCGGGTCCCAGATCTTGTTATGCCTGTGAATAGGCTGCAGGGGGACGGTGAAGACCAGTAACATCTTTCCGGGCTGCCACCTTCCGTGTGGGACAAGGAGCCAGACGTGTGCCTTTTCGGAATCGGGCTCTGCCGAGGACGAGAGCCATGAGATGTTCCTCCTCTGGGCAAGCCCGGACCCCAGATCCTGTTGTACCTGTGAATAGGCTGCAGGGGGACGGTGAAGACCAGCAACAGCTTTCAGGGCTGCCACCTTCCTTGTGGGACAAGGAGCCGGACGTGTGCCTTTTCGGAATCGGGCTCTGCCGAGGAAGAGAGCCATGAGATGTTCCTCCTCTGGGCATGCCCGGGTCCTGAATCCTGTTGTGCCTGTGAATAGGCTGCAGGGGGATGGTGAAGACCAGCAACAGCTTTCAGGGCTGCCACCTTCCGTGTGGGACAAGGAGCCGGACGTGTGCGTTTTCGGAATCGGGCTCTGCCGAGGACGAGAGCCATGAGATGTTCCTCCTCTGGGCAAGCCCGGGTCCTGAATCCTATTGTGCCTGTGAATAGGCTGCAGGGGGACGGTGAAGACCAGCAACAGCTTTCAGGTCTGCCACCTTCTGTGTGGGACAAGGAGCCGAACGTGTGCCTTTTTCGGAATCAGGCTCTGCCGAGTACGAGAGCCATGAGATGTTCCTCCTCTGGGCAAGCCCGGGTCCCAGATCCTGTTGTGCCTGTGAATAGGCTGCAGGGGGACGGTGAAGACCAGCAACAGCTTTCAGGGCTGCCACCTTCCATGTGAGACAAGAATCCGGACGAGTGCCTTTTTGGAATCAGGCTCTGCCGAGGACGAGAGCCATGAGATGTTCCTCCTCTGGGCAAGCCCGGGTCCTGAATCCTGTTGTGCCTGTGAATAGGCTGCAGGGGGACGGTGAAGACCAGCAACAGCTTTCAGGGCTGCCACCTTCCGTGTGGGAAAAGGAGCCGGACGTGTGCCTTTTCGGAAACAGGCCCTGCCGAGGACGAGAGCCATGAGATGTTCCTCCTCTGGGCAAGCCCGGGTCCCAGATCTTGTTATGCCTGTGAATAGGCTGCAGGGGGACGGTGAAGACCAGCAACAGCTTTCAGGGCTGCCACCTTCCGTGTGGGACAAGGAGCCGGACGTGTGACTTTTCGGAAATAGGCTCTGCCGAGGACGAGAGCCATGAGATGTTCCTCCTCTGGGCAAGCCCGGGTCCCAGATCCTGATCTGCCTGTGAATAGGCTGCAGGGGGACGGTGAAGACCAGCAACATCTTTCCGGCCTGCCACCTTCCGTGTGGGACAAGGAGCCGGACGTGTGCCTTTTCGGAATCGGGCTCTGCCGAGGACGAGAGCCATGAGATGTTCCTCCTCTGGGCATGCCCGGGTCCTGAATCCTATTGTGCCTGTGAATAGGCTGCAGGGGGACGGTGAAGACCAGCAACAGCTTTCAGGTCTGCCACCTTCTGTGTGGGACAAGGATCCGAACGTGTGCCTTTTTCGGAATCAGGCTCTGCCGAGTACGAGAGCCATGAGATGTTCCTCCTCTGGGCAAGCCCCGGTCCCAGATCCTGTTGTGCCTGTGAATAGGCTGCAGGGGGACGGTGAAGACCAGCAACAGCTTTCAGGGCTGCCACCTTCCATGTGAGACAAGAAGCCGGACGAGTGCCTTTTTGGAATCAGGCTCTGCCGAGGACGAGAGCCATGAGACGTTCCTCCTCTGGGCAAGCCCGGGTCCTGAATCCTGTTGTGCCTGTGAATAGGCTGCAGGGGGACGGTGAAGACCAGCAACAGCTTTCAGGGCTGCCACCTTCCGTGTGGGAAAAGGAGCCGGACGTGTGCATTTTCAGAAATAGGCCCTGCCGAGGACGAGAGCCATGAGATGTTCCTCCTCTGGGCAAGCCCGGGTCCCAGATCTTGTTATGCCTGTGAATAGGCTGCAGGGGGACGGTGAAGACCAGCAACAGCTTTCAGGGCTGCCACCTTCCGTGTGGGACAAGGAGCCGGACGTGTGCCTTTACGGGAAGAAGCTCTGCCGAGGACGAGAGCCATGAGATGTTCCTCCTCTGGGCAAGCCCGGGTCCCAGATCCTGTTCTGCCTGTGAATAGGCTTCAGGGGGACGGTGAAGACCAGTAACAGCTTTCAGGGCTGCCACCTTCCGTGTGGGACAAGGAGCCAGACGTGTGCCTTTTCGGAATCGGGCTCTGCCGAGGACGAGAGCCATGAGATGTTCCTCCTCTGGGCAAGCCCGGGCCCCAGATCCTGTTGTACCTGTGAATAGGCTGCAGGGGGACGGTGAAGACCAGCAACAGCTTTCAGGGCTGCCACCTTCCATGTGGGACAAGGAGCCGGACGTGTGCCTTTTCGGAATCGGGCTCTACCGAGGACGAGAGCCATGAGATGTTCCACCTCTGGGCAAGCCCGGGTCCCAGATCCTGTTGTACCTGTGAATAGGCTGCAGGGGGACGGTGAAGACCAGCAACAGCTTTCAGGGCTGCCACCTTCCGTGTGGGACAAGGAGCCGGACGTGTGCGTTTTCGGAAACAAGCCCTGCCGAGGATGAGAGCCATGAGATGTTCCTCCTCTGGGCAAGCCCGGGTCCCAGATCCTGTTCTGCCTGTGAATAGGCTGCAGGGGGACGGTGAAGACCAGCAACATCTTTCCGGGCTGCCACCTTCCGTGTGGGACAAGGAGCCGGACGTGTGACTTTTCGGAATCGGGCTCTGCCGAGGAAGAGAGCCATGAGATGTTCCTCCTCTGGGCATGCCCGGGTCCTGAATCCTATTGTGCCTGTGAATAGGCTGCAGGGGGACGGTGAAGACCAGCAACAGCTTTCAGGTCTGCCACCTTCTGTGTGGGACAAGGAGCCGAACGTGTGCCTTTCCGGAATCAGGCTCTGCCGAGGACGAGAGCCATGAGATGTTCCTCCTCTGGGCAAGCCCGAGTCCCAGATCCTGTCGTACCTGTCAATAGGCTGCAGGGGGACGGTGAAGACCAGCAACAGCTTTCAGGGCTGCCACCTTCCGTGTGGGACAAGGAGCCGGACGTGTGCCTTTTCGGGAAGAGGCCCTGCCGAGGACGAGAGCCATGAGATGTTCCTCCTCTGGGCAAGCCCGGGTCCTGAATCCTGTTGTGCCCGTGAATAGGCTGCAGGGGGACGGTGAAGACCAGCAACAGCTTTCAGGGCTGCCACCTTCCGTGTGGGACAAAGAGCCGGATGTGTGCATTTCCGGAATCAGGCTCTGCCGAGGACGAGAGCCATGAGATGTTCCTCCTCTGGGCAAGCCCGGGTCCCAGATCCTGTTGTGCCTGTGAATAGGCTGCAGGGGGACGGTGAAGACCAGCAACATCTTTCCGGCCTGCCACCTTCCGTGTGGGACAAGGAGCCGGACGTGTGCCTTTTCGGAAAGAGGCCCTACCGAGGACGAGAGCCATGAGATGTTCCTCCTCTGGGCAAGCCCGGGTCCCAGATCCTGTTGTGCCTGTGAATAGGCTGCAGGGGGACGGTGAAGACCAGCAACAGCTTTCAGGGCTGCCACCTTCCGTGTGGGACAAGGAGCCGGACGTGTGCCTTTTCGGAAACAGGCCCTGCCGAGGACGAGAGCCATGAGATGTTCCTCCTCTGGGCAAGCCCGGGTCCCAGATCCTGATCTGCCTGTGAATAGTCTGCAGGGGGACGGTGAAGACCAGCAACAGCTTTCAGGGCTGCCACCTTCCGTGTGGGACAAGGAGCCGGACGTGTGCCTTTTCGGAATCGGGCTCTGCCGAGGACGAGAGCCATGAGATGTTCCTCCTCTGGGCAAGCCCCGGTCCCAGATCCTGTTGTGCCTGTGAATAGGCTGCAGGGGGACGGTGAAGACCAGCAACAGCTTTCAGGGCTGCCACATTCCATGTGAGACAAGAAGCCGGACGAGTGCCTTTTTGGAATCAGGCTCTGCCAAGGACGAGAGCCATGAGATGTTCCTCCTCTGGGCATGCCCGGGTCCTGAATCCTGTTGTGCCTGTCAATAGGCTGCAGGGGGACGGTGAAGACCAGCAACAGCTTTCAGGGCTGCCACCTTAGGTGTGGGACAAGGAGCCGGACGTGTGCATTTTCGGAAACAAGCCCTGCCAAGGATGAGAGCCATGAGATGTTCCTCCTCTGGGCAAGCCCGGGTCCCAGATCCTGTTCTGCCTGTGAATAGGCTGCAGGGGGACGGTGAAGACCAGCAACATCTTTCCGGGCTGCCACCTTCCGTGTGGGACAAGGAGCCGGACGTGTGCCTTTTCGGAATCGGGCTCTGCCGAGGACGAGAGCCATGAGATGTTCCTAATCTGGGCAAGCCCGGGTCCCAGATCCTGTTGTGCCTGTGAATAGGCTGCAGGGGGACGGTGAAGACCAGCAACAGCTTTCAGGGCTGCCACCTTCCATGTGAGACAAGAAGCCGGACGAGTGCCTTTTTGGAATCAGGCTCTGCCGAGGACGAGAGCCATGAGATGTTCCTCCTCTGGGCAAGCCCGGGTCCTGAATCCTGTTGTGCCTGTGAATAGGCTGCAGGGGGACGGTGAAGACCAGCAACAGCTTTCAGGGCTGCCACCTTCCATGTGAGACAAGAAGCCGGACGTGTGCCTTTTCGGAAACAGGCCCTGCCGAGGACGAGAGCCATGAGATGTTCCTCCTCTGGGCAAGCCCGGGTCCCAGATCCTGATCTGCCTGTGAATAGGCTGCAGGGGGACGGTGAAGACCAGCAACATCTTTCCGGCCTGCCACCTTCCGTGTGGGACAAGGAGCCGGACGTGTGCCTTTTCGGAATCGGGCTCTGCCGAGGACGAGAGCCGTGAGATGTTCCTCCTCTGGGCAAGCCCGGGTCCCAGATCCTGTTGTGCCTGTGAATAGGCTGCAGGGGGACGGTGAAGACCAGCAACAGCTTTCAGGTCTGCCACCTTCTGTGTGGGACAAGGAGCCGAACGTGTGCCTTTTTCGGAATCTGGCTCTGCCGAGTACGAGAGCCTTGAGATGTTCCTCCTCTGGGCAAGCCCCGGTCCCAGATCCTGTTGTGCCTGTGAATAGGCTGCAGGGGGACGGTGAAGACCAGCAACAGCTTTCAGGGCTGCCACCTTCCATGTGAGACAAGAAGACGGACGAGTGCCTTTTTGGAATCAGGCTCTGCCGAGGACGAGAGCCATGAGATGTTCCTCCTGTGGGCAAGCCCGGGTCCTGAATCCTGTTGTGCCTGTGAATAGGCTGCAGGGGGACGGTGAAGACCAGCAACAGCTTTCAGGGCTGCCACCTTCCGTGTGGGACAAGGAGCCGGACGTGTGCATTTTCAGAAATAGGCCCTGCCGAGGACGAGAGCCATGAGATGTTCCTCCTCTGGGCAAGCCCGGGTCCCAGATCCTGTTGTGCCTGTGAATAGGCTGCAGGGGGACGGTGAAGACCAGCAACGTCTTTCCGGCCTGCCACCTTCCGTGTCGGACAAGGAGCCGGACGTGTGCCTTTTTGGAATCAGGCTCTGCCGAGGACGAGAGCCATGAGATGTTCCTCCTCTGGGCAAGCCCGGGTCCTGAATCCTGTTGTGCCTGTGAATAGGCTGCAGGGGGACGGTGAAGACCAGCAACAGCTTTCAGGGCTGCCACCTTCCATGTGAGACAAGAAGCCGGACGTGTGCCTTTTCGGAAACAGGCCCTGCCGAGGACGAGAGCCATGAGATGTTCCTCCTCTGGGCAAGCCCGGGTCCCAGATCCTGATCTGCCTGTGAATAGGCTGCAGGGGGACGGTGAAGACCAGCAACATCTTTCCGGCCTGCCACCTTCCGTGTGGGACAAGGAGCCGGACGTGTGCCTTTTCGGAATCGGGCTCTGCCGAGGACGAGAGCCGTGAGATGTTCCTCCTCTGGGCATGCCCGGGTCCTGAATCCTATTGTGCCTGTGAATAGGCTGCAGGGGTACGGTGAAGACCAGCAACAGCTTTCAGGTCTGCCACCTTCTGTGTGGGACAAGGAGCCGAACGTGTGCCTTTTTCGGAATCAGGCTCTGCCGAGTACGAGAGCCATGAGATGTTCCTCCTCTGGGCAAGCCCCGGTCCCAGATCCTGTTGTGCCTGTGAATAGGCTGCAGGGGGACGGTGAAGACCAGCAACAGCTTTCAGGGCTGCCACCTTCCATGTGAGACAAGAAGCCGGACGAGTGCCTTTTTGGAATCAGGCTCTGCCGAGGACGAGAGCCATGAGATGTTCCTCCTGTGGGCAAGCCCGGGTCCTGAATCCTGTTGTGCCTGTGAATAGGCTGCAGGGGGACGGTGAAGACCAGCAACAGCTTTCAGGGCTGCCACCTTCCGTGTGGGACAAGGAGCCGGACGTGTGCATTTTCAGAAATAGGCCCTGCCGAGGACGAGAGCCATGAGATGTTCCTCCTCTGGGCAAGCCCGGGTCCCAGATCCTGTTGTGCCTGTGAATAGGCTGCAGGGGGACGGTGAAGACCAGCAACGTCTTTCCGGCCTGCCACCTTCCGTGTGAGACAAGGAGCCGGACGTGTGCCTTTTCGGAAAGAGGCCCTACCGAGGACGAGAGCCATGAGATGTTCCTCCTCTGGGCAAGCCCGGGTCCCAGATCCTGTTGTACCTGTGAATAGGCTGCAGGGGGACGGTGAAGACCAGCAACAGCTTTCAGGGCTGCCACCTTCCGTGTGGGACAAGGAGCCGGACGTGTGCCTTTTCGGAAACAGGCCCTGCCGAGGACGAGAGCCATGAGATGTTCCTCCTCTGGGCAAGCCCGGGTCCCAGATCCTGATCTGCCTGTGAATAGTCTGCAGGGGGACGGTGAAGACCAGCAACAGCTTTCAGGGCTGCCACCTTCCGTGTGGGACAAGGAGCCGGACGTGTGCCTTTTCGGAATCGGGCTCTGCCGAGGACGAGAGCCATGAGATGTTCCTCCTCTGGGCAAGCCCCGGTCCCAGATCCTGTTGTGCCTGTGAATAGGCTGCAGGGGGACGGTGAAGACCAGCAACAGCTTTCAGGGCTGCCACCTTCCATGTGGGACAAGGAGCCGGACGAGTGCCTTTTTGGAATCAGGCTCTGCCAAGGACGAGAGCCATGAGATGTTCCTCCTCTGGGCAAGCCCGGGTCCTGAATCCTGTTGTGCCTGTCAATAGGCTGCAGGGGGACGGTGAAGACCAGCAACAGCTTTCAGGGCTGCCACCTTAGGTGTGGGACAAGGAGCCGGACGTGTGCATTTTCGGAAACAAGCCCTGCCAAGGATGAGAGCCATGAGATGTTCCTCCTCTGGGCAAGCCCGGGTCCCAGATCCTGTTCTGCCTGTGAATAGGCTGCAGGGGGACGGTGAAGACCAGCAACATCTTTCCGGGCTGCCACCTTCCGTGTGGGACAAGGAGCCGGACGTGTGCCTTTTCGGAATCGGGCTCTGCCGAGGACGAGAGCCATGAGATGTTCCTAATCTGGGCAAGCCCGGGTCCCAGATCCTGTTGTGCCTGTGAATAGGCTGCAGGGGGACGGTGAAGACCAGCAACAGCTTTCAGGGCTGCCACCTTCCATGTGAGACAAGAAGCCGGACGAGTGCCTTTTTGGAATCAGGCTCTGCCGAGGACGAGAGCCATGAGATGTTCCTCCTCTGGGCAAGCCCGGGTCCTGAATCCTGTTGTGCCTGTGAATAGGCTGCAGGGGGACGGTGAAGACCAGCAACAGCTTTCAGGGCTGCCACCTTCCATGTGAGACAAGAAGCCGGACGTGTGCCTTTTCGGAAACAGGCCCTGCCGAGGACGAGAGCCATGAGATGTTCCTCCTCTGGGCAAGCCCGGGTCCCAGATCCTGATCTGCCTGTGAATAGGCTGCAGGGGGACGGTGAAGACCAGCAACATCTTTCCGGCCTGCCACCTTCCGTGTGGGACAAGGAGCCGGACGTGTGCCTTTTCGGAATCGGGCTCTGCCGAGGACGAGAGCCGTGAGATGTTCCTCCTCTGGGCATGCCCGGGTCCTGAATCCTATTGTGCCTGTGAATAGGCTGCAGGGGGACGGTGAAGACCAGCAACAGCTTTCAGGGCTGCCACCTTCCGTGTGGGACAAGGAGCCGGACGTGTGCCTTTTCGGGAAGAGGCTCTGCCGAGGACGAGAGCCATGAGATGTTCCTCCTCTGGGCAAGCCCGGGTCCCAGATCCTGTTCTGCCTGTGAATAGGCTTCAGGGGGACGGTGAAGACCAGTAACATCTTTCCGGGCTGCCACCTTCCGTGTGGGACAAGGAGCCAGACGTGTGCCTTTTCGGAATCGGGCCCTGCCGAGGACGAGAGCCATGAGATGTTCCTCCTCTGGGCAAGCCCGGGTCCCAGATCCTGATCTGCCTGTGAATAGGCTGCAGGGGGACGGTGAAGACCAGCAACATCTTTCCGGCCTGCCACCTTCCGTGTGGGACAAGGAGCCGGACGTGTGCCTTTTCGGAATCGGGCTCTGCCGAGGACGAGAGCCGTGAGATGTTCCTCCTCTGGGCATGCCCGGGTCCTGAATCCTATTGTGCCTGTGAATAGGCTGCAGGGGGACGGTGAAGACCAGCAACAGCTTTCAGGTCTGCCACCTTCTGTGTGGGACAAGGAGCCGAACGTGTGCCTTTTTCGGAATCAGGCTCTGCCGAGTACGAGAGCCATGAGATGTTCCTCCTCTGGGCAAGCCCCGGTCCCAGATCCTGTTGTGCCTGTGAATAGGCTGCAGGGGGACGGTGAAGACCAGCAACAGCTTTCAGGGCTGCCACCTTCCATGTGAGACAAGAAGCCGGACGAGTGCCTTTTTAGAATCAGGCTCTGCCGAGGACGAGAGCCATGAGATGTTCCTCCTGTGGGCAAGCCCGGGTCCTGAATCCTGTTGTGCCTGTGAATAGGCTGCAGGGGGACTGTGAAGACCAGCAACAGCTTTCAGGGCTGCCACCTTCCGTGTGGGACAAGGAGCCGGACCTGTGCATTTTCAGAAATAGGCCCTGCCGAGGACGAGAGCCATGAGATGTTCCTCCTCTGGGCAAGCCCGGGTCCCAGATCCTGTTGTGCCTGTGAATAGGCTGCAGGGGGACGGTGAAGACCAGCAACGTCTTTCCGGCCTGCCACCTTCCGTGTGAGACAAGGAGCCGGACGTGTGCCTTTTCGGAAAGAGGCCCTACCGAGGACGAGAGCCATGAGATGTTCCTCCTCTGGGCAAGCCCGGGTCCCAGATCCTGTTGTGCCTGTGAATAGGCTGCAGGGGGACGGTGAAGACCAGCAACAGCTTTCAGGGCTGCCACCTTCCGTGTGGGACAAGGAGCCGGACGTGTGCCTTTTCGGAAACAGGCCCTGCCGAGGACGAGAGCCATGAGATGTTCCTCCTCTGGGCAAGCCCGGGTCCCAGATCCTGATCTGCCTGTGAATAGTCTGCAGGGGGACGGTGAAGACCAGCAACAGCTTTCAGGGCTGCCACCTTCCGTGTGGGACAAGGAGCCGGACGTGTGCCTTTTCGGAATCGGGCTCTGCCGAGGACGAGAGCCATGAGATGTTCCTCCTCTGGGCAAGCCCCGGTCCCAGATCCTGTTGTGCCTGTGAATAGGCTGCAGGGGGACGGTGAAGACCAGCAACAGCTTTCAGGGCTGCCACCTTCCATGTGAGACAAGAAGCCGGACGAGTGCCTTTTTGGAATCAGGCTCTGCCAAGGACGAGAGCCATGAGATGTTCCTCCTGTGGGCAAGCCCGGGTCCTGAATCCTGTTGTGCCTGTGAATAGGCTTCAGGGGGACGGTGAAGACCAGCAACAGCTTTCAGGGCTGCCACCTTAGGTGTGGGACAAGGAGCCGGACGTGTGCATTTTCGGAAACAAGCCCTGCCAAGGATGAGAGCCATGAGATGTTCCTCCTCTGGGCAAGCCCGGGTCCCAGATCCTGTTCTGCCTGTGAATAGGCTGCAGGGGGACGGTGAAGACCAGCAACATCTTTCCGGGCTGCCACCTTCCGTGTGGGACAAGGAGCCGGACGTGTGCCTTTTCGGAATCGGGCTCTGCCGAGGACGAGAGCCATGAGATGTTCCTAATCTGGGCAAGCCCGGGTCCCAGATCCTGTTGTGCCTGTGAATAGGCTGCAGGGGGACGGTGAAGACCAGCAACAGCTTTCAGGGCTGCCACCTTCCATGTGAGACAAGAAGCCGGACGAGTGCCTTTTTGGAATCAGGCTCTGCCGAGGACGAGAGCCATGAGATGTTCCTCCTCTGGGCAAGCCCGGGTCCTGAATCCTGTTGTGCCTGTGAATAGGCTGCAGGGGGACGGTGAAGACCAGCAACAGCTTTCAGGGCTGCCACCTTCCATGTGAGACAAGAAGCCGGACGTGTGCCTTTTCGGAAACAGGCCCTGCCGAGGACGAGAGCCATGAGATGTTCCTCCTCTGGGCAAGCCCGGGTCCCAGATCCTGATCTGCCTGTGAATAGGCTGCAGGGGGACGGTGAAGACCAGCAACATCTTTCCGGCCTGCCACCTTCCGTGTGGGACAAGGAGCCGGACGTGTGCCTTTTCGGAATCGGGCTCTGCCGAGGACGAGAGCCGTGAGATGTTCCTCCTCTGGGCATGCCCGGGTCCTGAATCCTATTGTGCCTGTGAATAGGCTGCAGGGGTACGGTGAAGACCAGCAACAGCTTTCAGGTCTGCCACCTTCTGTGTGGGACAAGGAGCCGAACGTGTGCCTTTTTCGGAATCAGGCTCTGCCGAGTACGAGAGCCATGAGATGTTCCTCCTCTGGGCAAGCCCCGGTCCCAGATCCTGTTGTGCCTGTGAATATGCTGCAGGGGGACGGTGAAGACCAGCAACAGCTTTCAGGGCTGCCACCTTCCATGTGAGACAAGAAGCCGGACGAGTGCCTTTTTGGAATCAGGCTCTGCCGAGGACGAGAGCCATGAGATGTTCCTCCTGTGGGCAAGCCCGGGTCCTGAATCCTGTTGTGCCTGTGAATAGGCTGCAGGGGGACGGTGAAGACCAGCAACAGCTTTCAGGGCTGCCACCTTCCGTGTGGGACAAGGAGCCGGACGTGTGCATTTTCAGAAATAGGCCCTGCCGAGGACGAGAGCCATGAGATGTTCCTCCTCTGGGCAAGCCCGGGTCCCAGATCTTGTTATGCCTGTGAATAGGCTGCAGGGGGACGGTGAAGACCAGCAACAGCTTTCAGGGCTGCCACCTTCCGTGTGGGACAAGGAGCCGGACGTGTGCCTTTTCGGGAAGAGGCTCTGCCGAGGACGAGAGCCATGAGATGTTCCTCCTATGGGCAAGCCCGGGTCCCAGATCCTGTTCTGCCTGTGAATAGGCTTCAGGGGGACGGTGAAGACCAGTAACATCTTTCCGGGCTGCCACCTTCCGTGTGGGACAAGGAGCCAGACGTGTGCCTTTTCGGAATCGGGCTCTGCCGAGGACGAGAGCCATGAGATGTTCCTCCTCTGGGCAAGCCCGGACCCCAGATCCTGTTGTACCTGTGAATAGGCTGCAGGGGGACGGTGAAGACCAGCAACAGCTTTCAGGGCTGCCACCTTCCGTGTGGGACAAGGAGCCGGACGTGTGCCTTTTCGGAATCGGGCTCTGCCGAGGAAGAGAGCCATGAGATGTTCCTCCTCTGGGCAAGCCCGGGTCCCAGATCCTGTTGTGCCTGTGAATAGGCTGCAGGGGGACGGTGACGACCAGCAACAGCTTTCAGGGCTGCCACCTTCCGTGTGGGACAAGGAGCCGGACGTGTGGGTTTTCGGAATCAGGCTGTGCCGAGGACGAGAGCCATGAGATGTTCCACCTCTGGGCAAGCCTGGGTCCCAGATCCGGTCGTACCTGTGAATAGGCTGCAGGGGGACGGTGAAGACCAGCAACAGCTTTCAGGGCTGCCACCTTCCTTGTGGGACAAGGAGCCGGACGTGTGCCTTTTCGGAATCGGGCTCTGCCGAGGAAGAGAGCCATGAGATGTTCCTCCTCTGGGCATGCCCGGGTCCTGAATCCTATTGTGCCTGTGAATAGGCTGCAGGGGGACGGTGAAGACCAGCAACAGCTTTCAGGTCTGCCACCTTCCGTGTGGGACAAGGAGCCGAACGTGTGCCTTTCCGGAATCAGGCCCTGCCGAGGACGAGAGGCATGAGATGTTCCTCCTCTGGGCAAGCCCGAGTCCCAGATCCTGTCGTACCTGTCAATAGGCTGCAGGGGGACGGTGAAGACCAGCAACAGCTTTCAGGGCTGCCACCTTCCGTGTGGGACAAGGAGCCGGACGTGTGCCTTTTCGGGAAGAGGCCCTGCCGAGGACGAGAGCCATGAGATGTTCCTCCTCTGGGCAAGCCCGGGTCCTGAATCCTGTTGTGCCCGTGAATAGGCTGCAGGGGGACGGTGAAGACCAGCAACATCTTTCCGGGCTGCCACCTTCCGTGTGGGACAAGGAGCCGTTCGTGTGCCTTTACGGGAAGAGGCCCTGCCGAGGACGAGAGCCATGAGATGTTCCTCCTCTGGGCAAGCCCGGGTCCCAGATCTTGTTATGCCTGTGAATAGGCTGCAGGGGGACGGTGAAGACCAGCAACAGCTTTCAGGGCTGCCACCTTCCGTGTGGGACAAGGAGCCGGACGTGTGACTTTTCGGAAATAGGCTCTGCCGAGGACGAGAGCCATGAGATGTTCCTCCTCTGGGCAAGCCCGTATCCCAGATCCTGATCTGCCTGTGAATAGGCTGCAGGGGGACGGTGAAGACCAGCAACATCTTTCCGGCCTGCCACCTTCCGTGTGGGACAAGGAGCCGGACGTGTGCCTTTTCGGAATCGGGCTCTGCCGAGGACGAGAGCCATGAGATGTTCCTCCTCTGGGCATGCCCGGGTCCTGAATCCTATTGTGCCTGTGAATAGGCTGCAGGGGGACGGTGAAGACCAGCAACAGCTTTCAGGTCTGCCACCTTCTGTGTGGGACAAGGATCCGAACGTGTGCCTTTTTCGGAATCAGGCTCTGCCGAGTACGAGAGCCATGAGATGTTCCTCCTCTGGGCAAGCCCCGGTCCCAGATCCTGTTGTGCCTGTGAATAGGCTGCAGGGGGCCGGTGAAGACCAGCAACAGCTTTCAGGGCTGCCACCTTCCATGTGAGACAAGAAGCCGGACGAGTGCCTTTTTGGAATCAGGCTCTGCCGAGGACGAGAGCCATGAGACGTTCCTCCTCTGGGCAAGCCCGGGTCCTGAATGCTGTTGTGCCTGTGAATAGGCTGCAGGGGGACGGTGAAGACCAGCAACAGCTTTCAGGGCTGCCACCTTCCGTGTGGGAAAAGGAGCCGGACGTGTGCATTTTCAGAAATAGGCCCTGCCGAGGACGAGAGCCATGAGATGTTCCTCCTCTGGGCAAGCCCGGGTCCCAGATCTTGTTATGCCTGTGAATAGGCTGCAGGGGGACGGTGAAGACCAGCAACAGCTTTCAGGGCTGCCACCTTCCGTGTGGGACAAGGAGCCGGACGTGTGCCTTTACGGGAAGAGGCTCTGCCGAGGACGAGAGCCATGAGATGTTCCTCATCTGGGCAAGCCCGGGTCCCAGATCCTGTTCTGCCTGTGAATAGGCTTCAGGGGGACGGTGAAGACCAGCAACAGCTTTCAGGGCTGCCACCTTCCGTGTGGGACAAGGAGCCAGACGTGTGCCTTTTCGGAATCGGGCTCTGCCGAGGACGAGAGCCATGAGATGTTCCTCCTCTGGGCAAGCCCGGGCCCCAGATCCTGTTGTACCTGTGAATAGGCTGCAGGGGGACGGTGAAGACCAGCAACAGCTTTCAGGGCTGCCACCTTCCGTGTGGGACAAGGAGCCGGACGTGTGCGTTTTCGGAAACAAGCCCTGCCGAGGATGAGAGCCATGAGATGTTCCTCCTCTGGGCAAGCCCGGGTCCCAGATCCTGTTCTGCCTGTGAATAGGCTGCAGGGGGACGGTGAAGACCAGCAACATCTTTCCGGGCTGTCACCTTCCGTGTGGGACAAGGAGCCGGACGTGTGCCTTTTCGGAATCGGGCTCTGCCGAGGAAGAGAGCCATGAGATGTTCCTACTCTGGGCATGCCCGGGTCCTGAATCCTATTGTGCCTGTGAATAGGCTGCAGGGGGACGGTGAAGACCAGCAACAGCTTTCAGGTCTGCCACCTTCTGTGTGGGACAAGGAGCCGAACGTGTGCCTTTCCGGAATCAGGCTCTGCCGAGGACGAGAGCCATGAGATGTTCCTCCTCTGGGCAAGCCCGAGTCCCAGATCCTGTCGTACCTGTCAATAGGCTGCAGGGGGACGGTGAAGACCAGCAACAGCTTTCAGGGCTGCCACCTTCCGTGTGGGACAAGGAGCCGGATGTGTGCCTTTTCGGGAAGAGGCCCTGCCGAGGACGAGAGCCATGAGATGTTCCTCCTCTGGGCAAGCCCGGGTCCTGAATCCTGTTGTGCCCGTGAATAGGCTGCAGGGGGACGGTGAAGACCAGCAACAGCTTTCAGGGCTGCCACCTTCCGTGTGGGACAAGGAGCCGGATGTGTGCATTTCCGGAATCAGGCTCTGCCGAGGACGAGAGCCATGAGATGTTCCTCCTCTGGGCAAGCCCGGGTCCCAGATCCTGTTGTGCCTGTGAATAGGCTGCAGGGGGACGGTGAAGACCAGCAACGTCTTTCCGGCCTGCCACCTTCCGTGTGGGACAAGGAGCCGGACGTGTGCCTTTTCGGAAAGAGGCCCTACCGAGGACGAGAGCCATGAGATGTTCCTCCTCTGGGCAAGCCCGGGTCCCAGATCCTGTTGTGCCTGTGAATAGGCTGCAGGGGGACGGTGAAGACCAGCAACAGCTTTCAGGGCTGCCACCTTCCGTGTGGGACAAGGAGCCGGACGTGTGCCTTTTCGGAAACAGGCCCTGCCGAGGACGAGAGCCATGAGATGTTCCTCCTCTGGGCAAGCCCGGGTCCCAGATCCTGATCTGCCTGTGAATAGTCTGCAGGGGGACGGTGAAGACCAGCAACAGCTTTCAGGGCTGCCACCTTCCGTGTGGGACAAGGAGCCGGACGTGTGCCTTTTCGGAATCGGGCTCTGCCGAGGACGAGAGCCATGAGATGTTCCTCCTCTGGGCAAGCCCCGGTCCCAGATCCTGTTGTGCCTGTGAATAGGCTGCAGGGGGACGGTGAAGACCAGCAACAGCTTTCAGGGCTGCCACATTCCATGTGAGACAAGAAGCCGGACGAGTGCCTTTTTGGAATCAGGCTCTGCCAAGGACGAGAGCCATGAGATGTTCCTCCTCTGGGCAAGCCCGGGTCCTGAATCCTGTTGTGCCTGTCAATAGGCTGCAGGGGGACGGTGAAGACCAGCAACAGCTTTCAGGGCTGCCACCTTAGGTGTGGGACAAGGAGCCGGACGTGTGCATTTTCGGAAACAAGCCCTGCCAAGGATGAGAGCCATGAGATGTTCCTCCTCTGGGCAAGCCCGGGTCCCAGATCCTGTTCTGCCTGTGAATAGGCTGCAGGGGGACGGTGAAGACCAGCAACATCTTTCCGGGCTGCCACCTTCCGTGTGGGACAAGGAGCCGGACGTGTGCCTTTTCGGAATCGGGCTCTGCCGAGGACGAGAGCCATGAGATGTTCCTAATCTGGGCAAGCCCGGGTCCCAGATCCTGTTGTGCCTGTGAATAGGCTGCAGGGGGACGGTGAAGACCAGCAACAGCTTTCAGGGCTGCCACCTTCCATGTGAGACAAGAAGCCGGACGAGTGCCTTTTTGGAATCAGGCTCTGCCGAGGACGAGAGCCATGAGATGTTCCTCCTCTGGGCAAGCCCGGGTCCTGAATCCTGTTGTGCCTGTGAATAGGCTGCAGGGGGACGGTGAAGACCAGCAACAGCTTTCAGGGCTGCCACCTTCCATGTGAGACAAGAAGCCGGACGTGTGCCTTTTCGGAAACAGGCCCTGCCGAGGACGAGAGCCATGAGATGTTCCTCCTCTGGGCAAGCCCGGGTCCCAGATCCTGATCTGCCTGTGAATAGGCTGCAGGGGGACGGTGAAGACCAGCAACATCTTTCCGGCCTGCCACCTTCCGTGTGGGACAAGGAGCCGGACGTGTGCCTTTTCGGAATCGGGCTCTGCCGAGGACGAGAGCCGTGAGATGTTCCTCCTCTGGGCATGCCCGGGTCCTGAATCCTATTGTGCCTGTGAATAGGCTGCAGGGGGACGGTGAAGACCAGCAACAGCTTTCAGGTCTGCCACCTTCTGTGTGGGACAAGGAGCCGAACGTGTGCCTTTTTCGGAATCAGGCTCTGCCGAGTACGAGAGCCATGAGATGTTCCTCCTCTGGGCAAGCCCCGGTCCCAGATCCTGTTGTGCCTGTGAATAGGCTGCAGGGGGACGGTGAAGACCAGCAACAGCTTTCAGGGCTGCCACCTTCCATGTGAGACAAGAAGCCGGACGAGTGCCTTTTTGGAATCAGGCTCTGCCGAGGACGAGAGCCATGAGATGTTCCTCCTGTGGGCAAGCCCGGGTCCTGAATCCTGTTGTGCCTGTGAATAGGCTGCAGGGGGACGGTGAAGACCAGCAACAGCTTTCAGGGCTGCCACCTTCCGTGTGGGACAAGGAGCCGGACGTGTGCCTTTTCGGGAAGAGGCTCTGCCGAGGACGAGAGCCATGAGATGTTCCTCCTCTGGGCAAGCCCGGGTCCCAGATCCTGTTCTGCCTGTGAATAGGCTGCAGGGGGACGGTGAAGACCAGTAACATCTTTCCGGGCTGCCACCTTCCGTGTGGGACAAGGAGCCAGACGTGTGCCTTTTCGGAATCGGGCTCTGCCGAGGACGAGAGCCATGAGATGTTCCTCCTCTGGGCAAGCCCGGACCCCAGATCCTGTTGTACCTGTGAATAGGCTGCAGGGGGACGGTGAAGACCAGCAACAGCTTTCAGGGCTGCCACCTTCCATGTGGGACAAGGAGCCGGACGTGTGCCTTTTCGGAATCGGGCTCTGCCGAGGAAGAGAGCCATGAGATGTTCCTCCTCTGGGCAAGCCCGGGTCCCAGATCCTGTTGTGCCTGTGAATAGGCTGCAGGGGGACGGTGAAGACCAGCAACAGCTTTCAGGGCTGCCACCTTCCGTGTGGGACAAGGAGCCGGACGTGTGGGTTTTCGGAATCAGGCTGTGCCGAGGACGAGAGCCATGAGATGTTCCACCTCTGGGCAAGCCTGGGTCCCAGATCCGGTCGTACCTGTGAATAGGCTGCAGGGGGACGGTGAAGACCAGCAACAGCTTTCAGGGCTGCCACCTTCCGTGTGGGACAAGGAGCCGGACGTGTGCCTTTTCGGAATCGGGCTCTGCCGAGGACGAGAGCCATGAGATGTTCCTCCTCTGGGCAAGCCCCGGTCCCAGATCCTGTTGTGCCTGTGAATAGGCTGCAGGGGGACGGTGAAGACCAGCAACAGCTTTCAGGGCTGCCACCTTCCGTGTGGGACAAGGAGCCGGACGTGTGCCTTTTCGGGAAGAGGCCCTGCCGAGGACGAGAGCCATGAGATGTTCCTCCTCTGGGCAAGCCCGGGTCCTGAATCCTGTTGTGCCCGTGAATAGGCTGCAGGGGGACGGTGAAGACCAGCAACATCTTTCCGGGCTGCCACCTTCCGTGTGGGACAAGGAGCCGTTCGTGTGCCTTTACGGGAAGAGGCTCTGCCGAGGACGAGAGCCATGAGATGTTCCTCCTCTGGGCAAGCCCGGGTCCCAGATCCTGTTGTGCCTGTGAATAGGCTGCAGGGGGACGGTGAAGACCAGCAACGTCTTTCCGGCCTGCCACCTTCCGTGTGGGACAAGGAGCCGGACGTGTGCCTTTTCGGAATCAGGCTCTGCCGAGGACGAGAGCCATGAGATGTTCCTCCTCGGGGCAAGCCCGGGTCCCAGATCCTGTTGTGCCTGTGAATAGGCTGCAGGGGGACGGTGAAGACCAGCAACAGCTTTCAGGGCTGCCACCTTCCGTGTGGGACAAGGAACCGGACGTGTGCCTTTTCGGGAAGAGGCTCTGCCGAGGACAAGAGACATGATATGTTCCTCCTCTGGGCGTGCCCGGGTCCTGAATACTGTTGTGCCTTTGAATAGGCTGCAGGGGGACGGTGAAGACCAGCAACAGCTTTCAGGGCTGCCACCTTCCGTGTGGGACAAGGAGCCGGACGTGTGACTTTTCGGAAATAGGCTCTGCCGAGGACGAGAGCCATGAGATGTTCCTCCTCTGGGCAAGCCCGGGTCCCAGATCCTGTCGTACGTGTGAATAGGCTGCAGTGGGACGGTGAAGACCAGCAACAGCTTTCAGGGCTGCCACCTTCCTTGTGGGACAAGGAGCCGGACGTGTGCCTTTTCGGAATCGGGCTCTGCCGAGGAAGAGAGCCATGAGATGTTCCTCCTCTGGGCATGCCCGGATCCTGAATCCTGTTGTGCCTGTGAATAGGCTGCAGGGGGATGGTGAAGACCAGCAACAGCTTTCCGGGCTGCCACCTTCCGTGTGGGACAAGGAGCCGGACGTGTGCGTTTTCGGAATCGGGCTCTGCCGAGGACGAGAGCCATGAGATGTTCCTCCTCTGGGCAAGCCCGGGTCCTGAATCCTGTTGTGCCTGTGAATAGGCTGCAGGGGGACGGTGAAGACTAGCAAGAGCTTTCAGGGCTGCCACCTTCCGTGTGGGACAAGGAGCCGGACGTGTGCCTTTTCGGAAAGAGGCCCTACCGAGGACGAGAGCCATGAGATGTTCCTCCTCTGGGCAAGCCCGGGTCCCAGATCCTGTTGTGCCTGTGAATAGGCTGCAGGGGGACGGTGAAGACCAGCAACAGCTTTCAGGGCTGCCACCTTCCGTGTGGGACAAGGAGCCGGACGTGTGCCTTTTCGGAAACAGGCCCTGCCGAGGACGAGAGCCATGAGATGTTCCTCCTCTGGGCAAGCCCGGGTCCCAGATCCTGATCTGCCTGTGAATAGTGTGCAGGGGGACGGTGAAGACCAGCAACAGCTTTCAGGGCTGCCACCTTCCGTGTGGGACAAGGAGCCGGACGTGTGCCTTTTCGGAATCGGGCTCTGCCGAGGACGAGAGCCATGAGATGTTCCTCCTCTGGGCAAGCCCCGGTCCCAGATCCTGTTGTGCCTGTGAATAGGCTGCAGGGGGACGGTGAAGACCAGCAACAGCTTTCAGGGCTGCCACCTTCCATGTGAGACAAGAAGCCGGACGAGTGCCTTTTTGGAATCAGGCTCTGCCGAGGACGAGAGCCATGAGATGTTCCTCCTCTGGGCAAGCCCGGGTCCCAGATCCTGTTGTGCCTGTGAATAGGCTGCAGGGGGACGGTGAAGACCAGCAACAGCTTTCAGGGCTGCCACCTTAGGTGTGGGACAAGGAGCCGGACGTGTGCATTTTCGGAAACAAGCCCTGCCAAGGATGAGAGCCATGAGATGTTCCTCCTCTGGGCAAGCCCGGGTCCCAGATCCTGTTCTGCCTGTGAATAGGCTGCAGGGGGACGGTGAAGACCAGCAACATCTTTCCGGGCTGCCACCTTCCGTGTGGGACAAGGAGCCGGACGTGTGCCTTTTCGGAATCGGGCTCTGCCGAGGACGAGAGCCATGAGATGTTCCTAATCTGGGCAAGCCCGGGTCCCAGATCCTGTTGTGCCTGTGAATAGGCTGCAGGGGGACGGTGAAGACCAGCAACAGCTTTCAGGGCTGCCACCTTCCATGTGAGACAAGAAGCCGGACGAGTGCCTTTTTGGAATCAGGCTCTGCCGAGGACGAGAGCCATGAGATGTTCCTCCTCTGGGCAAGCCCGGGTCCTGAATCCTGTTGTGCCTGTGAATAGGCTGCAGGGGGACGGTGAAGACCAGCAACAGCTTTCAGGGCTGCCACCTTCCGTGTGGGACAAGGAGCCGGACGTGTGCCTTTTCGGAAACAGGCCCTGCCGAGGACGAGAGCCATGAGATGTTCCTCCTCTGGGCAAGCCCGGGTCCCAGATCCTGATCTGCCTGTGAATAGGCTGCAGGGGGACGGTGAAGACCAGCAACATCTTTCCGGGCTGCCACCTTCCGTGTGGGACAAGGAGCCGGACGTGTGCCTTTTCGGAATCGGGCTCTGCCGAGGACGAGAGCCGTGAGATGTTCCTCCTCTGGGCATGCCCGGGTCCTGAATCCTATTGTGCCTGTGAATAGGCTGCAGGGGGACGGTGAAGACCAGCAACAGCTTTCAGGGCTGCCACCTTCTGTGTGGGACAAGGAGCCGAACGTGTGCCTTTTTCGGAATCAGGCTCTGCCGAGTACGAGAGCCATGAGATGTTCCTCCTCTGGGCAAGCCCCGGTCCTGAATCCTGTTGTGCCTGTGAATAGGCTGCAGGGGGACGGTGAAGACCAGCAACAGCTTTCAGGGCTGCCACCTTCCATGTGAGACAAGAAGCCGGACGAGTGCCTTTTTGGAATCAGGCTCTGCCGAGGACGAGAGCCATGAGATGTTCCTCCTCTGGGCAAGCCCGGGTCCTGAATCCTGTTGTGCCTGTGAATAGGCTGCAGGGGGACGGTGAAGACCAGCAACAGCTTTCCGGGCTGCCACCTTCCGTGTGGGACAAGGAGCCGGACGTGTGCATTTTCAGAAATAGGCCCTGCCGAGGACGAGAGCCATGAGATGTTCCTCCTCTGGGCAAGCCCGGGTCCCAGATCTTGTTATGCCTGTGAATAGGCTGCAGGGGGACGGTGAAGACCAGCAACAGCTTTCAGGGCTGCCACCTTCCGTGTGGGACAAGGAGCCGGACGTGTGCCTTTACGGGAAGAGGCTCTGCCGAGGACGAGAGCCATGAGATGTTCCTCCTCTGGGCAAGCCCGGGTCCCAAATCCTGTTCTGCCTGTGAATAGGCTTCAGGGGGACGGTGAAGACCAGTAACATCTTTCCGGGCTGCCACCTTCCGTGTGGGACAAGGAGCCAGACGTGTGCCTTTTCGGAATCGGGCTCTGCCGAGGACGAGAGCCATGAGATGTTCCTCCTCTGGGCAAGCCCGGACCCCAGATCCTGTTGTACCTGTGAATAGGCTGCAGGGGGACGGTGAAGACCAGCAACAGCTTTCAGGGCTGCCACCTTCCATGTGGGACAAGGAGCCGGACGTGTGCCTTTTCGGAATCGGGCTCTGCTGAGGAAGAGAGCCATGAGATGTTCCTCCTCTGGGCAAGCCCGGGTCCCAGATCCTGTTGTGCCTGTGAATAGGCTGCAGGGGGACGGTGAAGACCAGCAACAGCTTTCAGGGCTGCCACCTTCCGTGTGGGACAAGGAGCCGGACGTGTGGGTTTTCGGAATCAGGCTGTGCCGAGGACGAGAGCCATGAGATGTTCCACCTCTGGGCAAGCCCGTGTCCCAGATCCGGTCGTACCTGTGAATAGGCTGCAGGGGGACGGTGAAGACCAGCAACAGCTTTCAGGGCTGCCACCTTCCGTGTGGGACAAGGAGCCGGACGTGTGCCTTTTCGGAATCGGGCTCTGCCGAGGAAGAGAGCCATGAGATGTTCCTCCTCTGGGCATGCCCGGGTCCTGAATCCTATTGTGCCTGTGAATAGGCTGCAGGGGGACGGTGAAGACCAGCAACATCTTTCCGGGCTGCCACCTTCCGTGTGGGACAAAGAGCCGGACGTGTGCCTTTCCGGAATCAGGCCCTGCCGAGGACGAGAGGCATGAGATGTTCCTCCTCTGGGCAAGCCCGGGTCCCAGATCCTGTCGTACCTGTCAATAGGCTGCAGGGGGACGGTGAAGACCAGCAACAGCTTTCAGGGCTGCCACCTTCCGTGTGGGACAAGGAGCCGGACGTGTGCATTTTCAGAAATAGGACCTGCCGAGGACGAGAGCCATGAGATGTTCCTCCTCTGGGCAAGCCCGGGTCCCAGATCTTGTTATGCCTGTGAATAGGCTGCAGGGGGACGGTGAAGACCAGCAACAGCTTTCAGGGCTGCCACCTTCCGTGTGGGACAAGGAGCCGGACGTGTGCCTTTACGGGAAGAGGCTCTGCCGAGGACGAGAGCCATGAGATGTTCCTCCTCTGGGCAAGCCCGGGTCCCAAATCCTGTTCTGCCTGTGAATAGGCTTCAGGGGGACGGTGAAGACTAGTAACATCTTTCCGGGCTGCCACCTTCCGTGTGGGACAAGGAGCCAGACGTGTGCCTTTTCGGAATCGGGCTCTGCCGAGGACGAGAGCCATGAGATGTTCCTCCTCTGGGCAAGCCCGGACCCCAGATCCTGTTGTACCTGTGAATAGGCTGCAGGGGGACGGTGAAGACCAGCAACAGCTTTCAGGGCTGCCACCTTCCATGTGGGACAAGGAGCCGGACGTGTGCCTTTTCGGAATCGGGCTCTGCCGAGGAAGAGAGCCATGAGATGTTCCTCCTCTGGGCAAGCCCGGGTCCCAGATCCTGTTGTGCCTATGAATAGGCTGCAGGGGGACGGTGAAGACCAGCAACAGCTTTCAGGGCTGCCACCTTCCGTGTGGGACAAGGAGCCGGACGTGTGGGTTTTCGGAATCAGGCTGTGCCGAGGACGAGAGCCATGAGATGTTCCACCTCTGGGCAAGCCCGTGTCCCAGATCCGGTCGTACCTGTGAATAGGCTGCAGGGGGACGGTGAAGACCAGCAACAGCTTTCAGGGCTGCCACCTTCCGTGTGGGACAAGGAGCCGGACGTGTGCCTTTTCGGAATCGGGCTCTGCCGAGGAAGAGAGCCATGAGATGTTCCTCCTCTGGGCATGCCCGGGTCCTGAATCCTATTGTGCCTGTGAATAGGCTGCAGGGGGACGGTGAAGACCAGCAACATCTTTCCGGGCTGCCACCTTCCGTGTGGGACAAGGAGCCGAACGTGTGCCTTTCCGGAATCAGGCCCTGCCGAGGACGAGAGGCATGAGATGTTCCTCCTCTGGGCAAGCCCGGGTCCCAGATCCTGTCGTACCTGTCAATAGGCTGCAGGGGGACGGTGAAGACCAGCAACAGCTTTCAGGGCTGCCACCTTCCGTGTGGGACAAGGAGCCGGACGTGTGCATTTTCAGAAATAGGACCTGCCGAGGACGAGAGCCATGAGATGTTCCTCCTCTGGGCAAGCCCGGGTCCCAGATCTTGTTATGCCTGTGAATAGGCTGCAGGGGGACGGTGAAGACCAGCAACAGCTTTCAGGGCTGCCACCTTCCGTGTGGGACAAGGAGCCGGACGTGTGCCTTTACGGGAAGAGGCTCTGCCGAGGACGAGAGCCATGAGATGTTCCTCCTCTGGGCAAGCCCGGGTCCCAAATCCTGTTCTGCCTGTGAATAGGCTTCAGGGGGACGGTGAAGACTAGTAACATCTTTCCGGGCTGCCACCTTCCGTGTGGGACAAGGAGCCAGACGTGTGCCTTTTCGGAATCGGGCTCTGCCGAGGACGAGAGCCATGAGATGTTCCTCCTCTGGGCAAGCCCGGACCCCAGATCCTGTTGTACCTGTGAATAGGCTGCAGGGGGACGGTGAAGACCAGCAACAGCTTTCAGGGCTGCCACCTTCCATGTGGGACAAGGAGCCGGACGTGTGCCTTTTCGGAATCGGGCTCTGCCGAGGAAGAGAGCCATGAGATGTTCCTCCTCTGGGCAAGCCCGGGTCCCAGATCCTGTTGTGCCTATGAATAGGCTGCAGGGGGACGGTGAAGACCAGCAACAGCTTTCAGGGCTGCCACCTTCCGTGTGGGACAAGGAGCCGGACGTGTGGGTTTTCGGAATCAGGCTGTGCCGAGGACGAGAGCCATGAGATGTTCCACCTCTGGGCAAGCCCGGGTCCCAGATCCGGTCGTACCTGTGAATAGGCTGCAGGGGGACGGTGAAGACCAGCAACAGCTTTCAGGGCTGCCACCTTCCGTGTGGGACAAGGAGCCGGACGTGTGCCTTTTCGGAATCGGGCTCTGCCGAGGAAGAGAGCCATGAGATGTTCCTCCTCTGGGCATGCCCGGGTCCTGAATCCTATTGTGCCTGTGAATAGGCTGCAGGGGGACGGTGAAGACCAGCAACATCTTTCCGGGCTGCCACCTTCCGTGTGGGACAAGGAGCCGAACGTGTGCCTTTCCGGAATCAGGCCCTGCCGAGGACGAGAGGCATGAGATGTTCCTCCTCTGGGCAAGCCCGAGTCCCAGATCCTGTCGTACCTGTCAATAGGCTGCAGGGGGACGGTGAAGACCAGCAACAGCTTTCAGGGCTGCCACCTTCCGTGTGGGACAAGGAGCCGGACGTGTGCCTTTTCGGGAAGAGGCCCTGCCGAGGACGAGAGCCATGAGATGTTCCTCCTCTGGGCAAGCCCGGGTCCTGAATCCTGTTGTGCCCGTGAATAGGCTGCAGGGGGACGGTGAAGACCAGCAACATCTTTCCGGGCTGCCACCTTCCGTGTGGGACAAGGAGCCGTTCGTGTGCCTTTACGGGAAGAGGCTCTGCCGAGGACGAGAGCCATGAGATGTTCCTCCTCTGGGCAAGCCCGGGTCCCAGATCCTGTTGTGCCTGTGAATAGGCTGCAGGGGGACGGTGAAGACCAGCAACAGCTTTCAGGGCTGCCACCTTCCGTGTGGGACAAGGAACCGGACGTGTGCCTTTTCGGGAAGAGGCTCTGCCGAGGACAAGAGACATGATATGTTCCTCCTCTGGGCGTGCCCGGGTCCTGAATACTGTTGTGCCTTTGAATAGGCTGCAGGGGGACGGTGAAGACCAGCAACAGCTTTCAGGGCTGCCACCTTCCGTGTGGGACAAGGAGCCGGACGTGTGACTTTTCGGAAATAGGCTCTGCCGAGGACGAGAGCCATGAGATGTTCCTCCTCTGGGCAAGCCCGGGTCCCAGATCCTGTCGTACGTGTGAATAGGCTGCAGTGGGACGGTGAAGACCAGCAACAGCTTTCAGGGCTGCCACCTTCCTTGTGGGACAAGGAGCCGGACGTGTGCCTTTTCGGAATCGGGCTCTGCCGAGGAAGAGAGCCATGAGATGTTCCTCCTCTGGGCATGCCCGGATCCTGAATCCTGTTGTGCCTGTGAATAGGCTGCAGGGGGATGGTGAAGACCAGCAACAGCTTTCCGGGCTGCCACCTTCCGTGTGGGACAAGGAGCCGGACGTGTGCGTTTTCGGAATCGGGCTCTGCCGAGGACGAGAGCCATGAGATGTTCCTCCTCTGGGCAAGCCCGGGTCCTGAATCCTGTTGTGCCTGTGAATAGGCTGCAGGGGGACGGTGAAGACTAGCAACAGCTTTCAGGGCTGCCACCTTCCGTGTGGGACAAGGAGCCGGACGTGTGCCTTTTCGGAAAGAGGCCCTACCGAGGACGAGAGCCATGAGATGTTCCTCCTCTGGGCAAGCCCGGGTCCCAGATCCTGTTGTGCCTGTGAATAGGCTGCAGGGGGACGGTGAAGACCAGCAACAGCTTTCAGGGCTGCCACCTTCCGTGTGGGACAAGGAGCCGGACGTGTGCCTTTTCGGAAACCGGCCCTGCCGAGGACGAGAGCCATGAGATGTTCCTCCTCTGGGCAAGCCCGGGTCCCAGATCCTGATGTGCCTGTGAATAGTGTGCAGGGGGACGGTGAAGACCAGCAACAGCTTTCAGGGCTGCCACCTTCCGTGTGGGACAAGGAGCCGGACGTGTGCCTTTTCGGAATCGGGCTCTGCCGAGGACGAGAGCCATGAGATGTTCCTCCTCTGGGCAAGCCCCGGTCCCAGATCCTGTTGTGCCTGTGAATAGGCTGCAGGGGGACGGTGAAGACCAGCAACAGCTTTCAGGGCTGCCACCTTCCATGTGAGACAAGAAGCCGGACGAGTGCCTTTTTGGAATCAGGCTCTGCCAAGGACGAGAGCCATGAGATGTTCCTCCTCTGGGCAAGCCCGGGTCCTGAATCCTGTTGTGCCTGTGAATAGGCTGCAGGGGGACGGTGAAGACCAGCAACAGCTTTCAGGGCTGCCACCTTAGGTGTGGGACAAGGAGCCGGACGTGTGCATTTTCGGAAACAAGCCCTGCCAAGGATGAGAGCCATGAGATGTTCCTCCTCTGGGCAAGCCCGGGTCCCAGATCCTGTTCTGCCTGTGAATAGGCTGCAGGGGGACGGTGAAGACCAGCAACATCTTTCCGGGCTGCCACCTTCCGTGTGGGACAAGGAGCCGGACGTGTGCCTTTTCGGAATCGGGCTCTGCCGAGGACGAGAGCCATGAGATGTTGCTAATCTGGGCAAGCCCGGGTCCCAGATCCTGTTGTGCCTGTGAATAGGCTGCAGGGGGACGGTGAAGACCAGCAACAGCTTTCAGGGCTGCCACCTTCCATGTGAGACAAGAAGCCGGACGAGTGCCTTTTTGGAATCAGGCTCTGCCGAGGACGAGAGCCATGAGATGTTCCTCCTCGGGGCAAGCCCGGGTCCTGAATCCTGTTGTGCCTGTGAATAGGCTGCAGGGGGACGGTGAAGACCAGCAACAGCTTTCAGGGCTGCCACCTTCCGTGTGGGACAAGGAGCCGGACGTGTGCCTTTTCGGAAACAGGCCCTGCCGAGGACGAGAGCCATGAGATGTTCCTCCTCTGGGCAAGCCCGGGTCCCAGATCCTGATCTGCCTGTGAATAGGCTGCAGGGGGACGGTGAAGACCAGCAACATCTTTCCGGCCTGCCACCTTCCGTGTGGGACAAGGAGCCGGACGTGTGCCTTTTCGGAATCGGGCTCTGCCGAGGACGACAGCCGTGAGATGTTCCTCCTCTGGGCATGCCCGGGTCCTGAATCCTATTGTGCCTGTGAATAGGCTGCAGGGGGACGGTGAAGACCAGCAACAGCTTTCAGGTCTGCCACCTTCTGTGTGGGACAAGGAGCCGAACGTGTGCCTTTCTCGGAGTCAGGCTCTGCCGAGTACGAGAGCCATGAGATGTTCCTCCTCTGGGCAAGCCCCGGTCCCAGATCCTGTTGTGCCTGTGAATAGGCTGCAGGGGGACGGTGAAGACCAGCAACAGCTTTCAGGGCTGCCACCTTCCATGTGAGACAAGAAGCCGGACGAGTGCCTTTTTGGAATCAGGCTCTGCCGAGGACGAGAGCCATGAGATGTTCCTCCTCTGGGCAAGCCCGGGTCCTGAATCCTGTTGTGCCTGTGAATAGGCTGCAGGGGGACGGTGAAGACCAGCAACAGCTTTCAGGGCTGCCACCTTCCGTGTGGGACAAGGAGCCGGACGTGTGCATTTTCAGAAATAGGCCCTGCCAAGGACGAGAGCCATGAGATGTTCCTCCTCTGGGCAAGCCCGGGTCCCAGATCTTGTTATGCCTGTGAATAGGCTGCAGGGGGACGGTGAAGACCAGCAACAGCTTTCAGGGCTGCCACCTTCCGTGTGGGACAAGGAGCCGGACGTGTGCCTTTACGGGAAGAGGCTCTGCCGAGGACGAGAGCCATGAGATGTTCCTCCTCTGGGCAAGCCCGGGTCCCAGATCCTGTTCTGCCTGTGAATAGGCTTCAGGGGGACGGTGAAGACCAGTAACATCTTTCCGGGCTGCCACCTTCCGTGTGGGACAAGGAGCCAGACGTGTGCCTTTTCAGAATCGGGCTCTGCCGAGGACGAGAGCCATGAGATGTTCCTCCTCTGGGCAAGCCCGGACCCCAGATCCTGTTGTACCTGTGAATAGGCTGCAGGGGGATGGTGAAGACCAGCAACAGCTTTCAGGGCTGCCACCTTCCATGTGGGACAAGGAGCCGGACGTGTGCCTTTTCGGAATCGGGCTCTGCCGAGGAAGAGAGCCATGAGATGTTCCTCCTCTGGGCAAGCCCGGGTCCCAGATCCTGTTGTGCCTGTGAATAGGCTGCAGGGGGACGGTGAAGACCAGCAACAGCTTTCAGGGCTGCCACCTTCCGTGTGGGACAAGGAGCCGGACGTGTGGGTTTTCGGAATCAGGCTGTGCCGAGGTCGAGAGCCATGAGATGTTCCACCTCTGGGCAAGCCCGGGTCCCAGATCCGGTCGTACCTGTGAATAGGCTGCAGGGGGACGGTGAAGACCAGCAACAGCTTTCAGGGCTGCCACCTTCCGTGTGGGACAAGGAGCCGGACGTGTGCCTTTTCGGAATCGGGCTCTGCCGAGGAAGAGAGCCATGAGATGTTCCTCCTCTGGGCATGCCCGGGTCCTGAATCCTATTGTGCCTGTGAATAGGCTGCAGGGGGACGGTGAAGACCAGCAACAGCTTTCAGGTCTGCCACCTTCCGTGTGGGACAAGGAGCCGAACGTGTGCCTTTCCGGAATCAGGCCCTGCCGAGGACGAGAGGCATGAGATGTTCCTCCTCTGGGCAAGCCCGAGTCCCAGATCCTGTCGTACCTGTCAATAGGCTGCAGGGGGACGGTGAAGACCAGCAACAGCTTTCAGGGCTGCCACCTTCCGTGTGGGACAAGGAGCCGGACGTGTGCCTTTTCGGGAAGAGGCCCTGCCGAGGACGAGAGCCATGAGATGTTCCTCCTCTGGGCAAGCCCGGGTCCTGAATCCTGTTGTGCCCGTGAATAGGCTGCAGGGGGACGGTGAAGACCAGCAACATCTTTCCGGGCTGCCACCTTCCGTGTGGGACAAGGAGCCGTTCGTGTGCCTTTACGGGAAGAGGCTCTGCCGAGGACGAGAGCCATGAGATGTTCCTCCTCTGGGCAAGCCCGGGTCCCAGATCCTGTTGTGCCTGTGAATAGGCTGCAGGGGGACGGTGAAGACCAGCAACGTCTTTCCGGCCTGCCACCTTCCGTGTGGGACAAGGAGCCGGACGTGTGCCTTTTCGGAATCAGGCTCTGCCGAGGACGAGAGCCATGAGATGTTCCTCCTCGGGGCAAGCCCGGGTCCCAGATCCTGTTGTGCCTGTGAATAGGCTGCAGGGGGACGGTGAAGACCAGCAACAGCTTTCAGGGCTGCCACCTTCCGTGTGGGACAAGGAACCGGACGTGTGCCTTTTCGGGAAGAGGCTCTGCCGAGGACAAGAGACATGATATGTTCCTCCTCTGGGCGTGCCCGGGTCCTGAATACTGTTGTGCCTTTGAATAGGCTGCAGGGGGACGGTGAAGACCAGCAACAGCTTTCAGGGCTGCCACCTTCCGTGTGGGACAAGGAGCCGGACGTGTGCGTTTTCGGAATCGGGCTCTGCCGAGGACGAGAGCCATGAGATGTTCCTCCTCTGGGCAAGCCCGGGTCCTGAATCCTGTTGTGCCTGTGAATAGGCTGCAGGGGGACGGTGAAGACTAGCAACAGCTTTCAGGGCTGCCACCTTCCGTGTGGGACAAGGAGCCGGACGTGTGCCTTTTCGGAAAGAGGCCCTACCGAGGACGAGAGCCATGAGATGTTCCTCCTCTGGGCAAGCCCGGGTCCCAGATCCTGTTGTGCCTGTGAATAGGCTGCAGGGGGACGGTGAAGACCAGCAACAGCTTTCAGGGCTGCCACCTTCCGTGTGGGACAAGGAGCCGGACGTGTGCCTTTTCGGAAACAGGCCCTGCCGAGGACGAGAGCCATGAGATGTTCCTCCTCTGGGCAAGCCCGGGTCCCAGATCCTGATCTGCCTGTGAATAGTCTGCAGGGGGACGGTGAAGACCAGCAACAGCTTTCAGGGCTGCCACCTTCCGTGTGGGACAAGGAGCCGGACGTGTGCCTTTTTGGAATCGGGCTCTGCCGAGGACGAGAGCCATGAGATGTTCCTCCTCTGGGCAAGCCCCGGTCCCAGATCCTGTTGTGCCTGTGAATAGGCTGCAGGGGGACGGTGAAGACCAGCAACAGCTTTCAGGGCTGCCACCTTCCATGTGAGACAAGAAGCCGGACGAGTGCCTTTTTGGAATCAGGCTCTGCCAAGGACGAGAGCCATGAGATGTTCCTCCTCTGGGCAAGCCCGGGTCCTGAATCCTGTTGTGCCTGTGAATAGGCTGCAGGGGGACGGTGAAGACCAGCAACAGCTTTCAGGGCTGCCACCTTCCGTGTGGGACAAGGAGCCGGACGTGTGCATTTTCGCAAACAAGCCCTGCCAAGGATGAGAGCCATGAGATGTTCCTCCTCTGGGCAAGCCCGGGTCCCAGATCCTGTTCTGCCTGTGAATAGGCTGCAGGGGGACGGTGAAGACCAGCAACATCTTTCCGGGCTGCCACCTTCCGTGTGGGACAAGGAGCCGGACGTGTGCCTTTTCGGAATCGGGCTCTGCCGAGGACGAGAGCCATGAGATGTTCCTAATCTGGGCAAGCCCGTGTCCCAGATCCTGTTGTGCCTGTGAATAGGCTGCAGGGGGACGGTGAAGACCAGCAACAGCTTTCAGGGCTGCCACCTTCCATGTGAGACAAGAAGCCGGACGAGTGCCTTTTTGGAATCAGGCTCTGCCGAGGAAGAGAGCCATGAGATGTTCCTCCTCTGGGCAAGCCCGGGTCCTGAATCCTGTTGTGCCTGTGAATAGGCTGCAGGGGGACGGTGAAGACCAGCAACAGCTTTCAGGGCTGCCACCTTCCGTGTGGGACAAGGAGCCGGACGTGTGCCTTTTCGGAAACGGGCCCTGCCGAGGACGAGAGCCATGAGATGTTCCTCCTCTGGGCAAGCCCGGGTCCCAGATCCTGATCTGCCTGTGAATAGGCTGCAGGGGGACGGTGAAGACCAGCAACATCTTTCCGGCCTGCCACCTTCCGTGTGGGACAAGGAGCCGGACGTGTGCCTTTTCGGAATCGGGCTCTGCCGAGGACGAGAGCCATGAGATGTTCCTCCTCTGGGCATGCCCGGGTCCTGAATCCTGTTGTGCCTGTGAATAGGCTGCAGGGGGACGGTGAAGACCAGCAACAGCTTTCAGGTCTGCCACCTTCCGTGTGGGACAAGGAGCCGAACGTGTGCCTTTTTCGGAATCAGGCTCTGCCGAGTACGAGAGCCATGAGATGTTCCTCCTCTGGGCAAGCCCCGGTCCCAGATCCTGTTGTGCCTGTGAATAGGCTGCAGGGGGACGGTGAAGACCAGCAACAGCTTTCAGGGCTGCCACCTTACATGTGAGACAAGAAGCCGGACGAGTGCCTTTTTGGAATCAGGCTCTGCCGAGGACGAGAGCCATGAGATGTTCCTCCTCTGGGCAAGCCCGGGTCCTGAATCCTGTTGTGCCTGTGAATAGGCTGCAGGGGGACGGTGAAGACCAGCAACAGCTTTCAGGGCTGCAATCTTCCGTGTGGGACAAGGAGCCGGACGTGTGCCTTTTCGGGAAGAGGCCCTGCCGAGGACGAGAGCCATGAGATGTTCCTCCTCTGGGCAAGCCCGGGTCCCAGATCTTGTTATGCCTGTGAATAGGCTGCAGGGGGACGGTGAAGACCAGCAACAGCTTTCAGGGCTGCCACCTTCCGTGTGGGACAAGGAGCCGTTCGTGTGCCTTTACGGGAAGAGGCTCTGCCGAGGACGAGAGCCATGAGATGTTCCTCCTCTGGGCAAGCCCGGGTCCCAGATCCTGTTCTGCCTGTGAATAGGCTGCAGGGGGACGGTGAAGACCAGCAACAGCTTTCAGGGCTGCCACCTTCCGTGTGGGACAAGCAGCCGGACGTGTGCCTTTTCGGAATCAGGCTGTGCCGAGGACGAGAGCCATGAGATGTTCCACCTCTGGGCAAGCCCGGGTCCCAGATCCTGTTGTACCTGTGAATAGGCTGCAGGGGGACGGTGAAGACCAGCAACAGCTTTCAGGGCTGCCACCTTCCGTGTGGGACAAGGAGCCGGACTTGTGCATTTTCGGAAACAAGCCCTGCCGAGGACGAGAGCCATGAGATGTTCCTCCTCTGGGCAAGCCCGGACCCCAGATCCTGTTGTACCTGTGAATAGGCTGCAGGGGGACGGTGAAGACCAGCAACATCTTTCCGGGCTGCCACCTTCCGTGTGGGACAAGGAGCCGGACGTGTGCCTTTTCGGAATCGGGCTCTGCCGAGGAAGAGAGCCATGAGGTGTTCCTCCTCTGGGCATGCCCGGGTCCTGAATCCTATTGTGCCTGTGAATAGGCTGCAGGGGGACGGTGAAGACCAGCAACAGCTTTCAGGTCTGCCACCTTCTGTGTGGGACAAGGAGCCGAACGTGTGCCTTTCCGGAATCAGGCTCTGCCGAGGACGAGAGGCATGAGATGTTCCTCCTCTGGGCAAGCCCGAGTCCCAGATCCTGTCGTACCTGTCAATAGGCTGCAGGGGGACGGTGAAGACCAGCAACAGCTTTCAGGGCTGCCACCTTCCGTGTGGGACAAGGAGCCGGACGTGTGCCTTTTCGGGAAGAGGCCCTGCCGAGGACGAGAGCCATGAGATGTTCCTCCTCTGGGCAAGCCCGGGTCCTGAATCCTGTTGTGCCCGTGAATAGTCTGCAGGGGGACGGTGAAGACCAGCAACATCTTTCAGGGCTGCCACCTTCCGTGTGGGACAAAGAGCCGGATGTGTGCATTTCCGGAATCAGGCTCTGCCGAGGACGAGAGCCATGAGATGTTCCTCCTCTGGGCAAGCCCGGGTCCCAGATCCTGTTGTGCCTGTGAATAGGCTGCAGGGGGACGGTGAAGACCAGCAACGTCTTTCCGGCCTGCCACCTTCCGTGTGGGACAAGGAGCCGGACGTGTGCCTTTTCGGAATCAGGCTCTGCCGAGGACGAGAGCCATGAGATGTTCCTCCTCGGGGCAAGCCCGGGTCCCAGATCCTGTTGTGCCTGTGAATAGGCTGCAGGGGGACGGTGAAGACCAGCAACAGCTTTCAGGGCTGCCACCTTCCGTGTGGGACAAGGAACCGGACGTGTGCCTTTTCGGGAAGAGGCTCTGCCGAGGACAAGAGACATGATATGATCCTCCTCTGGGCGTGCCCGGGTCCTGAATACTGTTGTGCCTTTGAATAGGCTGCAGGGGGACGGTGAAGACCAGCAACCGCTTTCAGGGCTGCCACCTTCCGTGTGGGACAAGGAGCCGGACGTGTGCCTTTTCGGAATCGGGCTCTGCCGAGGACGAGAGCCATGAGATGTTCCTCCTCTGGGCAAGCCCGGGTCCCAGATCCTGTCGTACCTGTGAATAGGCTGCAGTGGGACGGTGAAGACCAGCAACAGCTTTCAGGGCTGCCACCTTCCTTGTGGGACAAGGAGCCGGACGTGTGCCTTTTCGGAATCGGGCTCTGCCGAGGAAGAGAGCCATGAGATGTTCCTCCTCTGGGCATGCCCGGATCCTGAATCCTGTTGTGCCTGTGAATAGGCTGCAGGGGGATGGTGAAGACCAGCAACAGCTTTCAGGGCTGCCACCTTCCGTGTGGGACAAGGAGCCGGACTTGTGCGTTTTCGGAATCGGGCTCTGCCGAGGACGAGAGCCATGAGATGTTCCTCCTCTGGGCAAGCCCGGGTCCTGAATCCTGTTGTGCCTGTGAATAGGCTGCAGGGGGACGGTGAAGACTAGCAACAGCTTTCAGGGCTGCCACCTTCCGTGTGGGACAAGGAGCCGGACGTGTGCCTTTTCGGAAAGAGGCCCTACCGAGGATGAGAGCCATGAGATGTTCCTCCTCTGGGCAAGCCCGGGTCCCAGATCCTGTTGTGCCTGTGAATAGGCTGCAGGGGGACGGTGAAGACCAGCAACAGCTTTCAGGGCTGCCACCTTCCTTGTGGGACAAGGAGCCGGACGTGTGCCTTTTCGGAAACAGGCCCTGCCGAGGACGAGAGCCATGAGATGTTCCTCCTCTGGGCAAGCCCGGGTCCCAGATCCTGATCTGCCTGTGAATAGTCTGCAGGGGGACGGTGAAGACCAGCAACAGCTTTCAGGGCTGCCACCTTCCGTGTGGGACAAGGAGCCGGACGCGTGCCTTTTCGGAATCGGGCTCTGCCGAGGACGAGAGCCATGAGATGTTCCTCCTCTGGGCAAGCCCCGGTCCCAGATCCTGTTGTGCCTGTGAATAGGCTGCAGGGGGACGGTGAAGACCAGCAACAGCTTTCAGGGCTGCCACCTTCCATGTGAGACAAGAAGCCGGACGAGTGCCTTTTTGGAATCAGGCTCTGCCAAGGACGAGAGCCATGAGATGTTCCTCCTCTGGGCAAGCCCGGGTCCTGAATCCTGTTGTGCCTGTGAATAGGCTGCAGTGGGACGGTGAAGACCAGCAACAGCTTTCAGGGCTGCCACCTTCCGTGTGGGACAAGGAGCCGGACGTGTGCATTTTCGGAAACAAGCCCTGCCAAGGACGAGAGCCATGAGATGTTCCTCCTCTGGGCAAGCCCGGGTCCCAGATCCTGTTGTGCCTGTGAATAGGCTGCAGGGGGACGGTGAAGACCAGCAACATCTTTCCGGGCTGCCACCTTCCGTGTGGGACAAGGAGCCGGACGTGTGCCTTTTCGGAATCGGGCTCTGCCGAGGACGAGAGCCATGAGATGTTCCTAATCTGGGCAAGCCCGGGTCCCAGATCCTGTTGTGCCTGTGAATAGGCTGCAGGGGGACGGTGAAGACCAGCAACAGCTTTCAGGGCTGCCACCTTCCATGTGAGACAAGAAGCCGGACGAGTGCCTTTTTGGAATCAGGCTCTGCCGAGGACGAGAGCCATGAGATGTTCCTCCTCTGGGCAAGCCCGGGTCCTGAATCCTGTTGTGCCTGTGAATAGGCTGCAGGGGGACGGTGAAGACCAGCAACAGCTTTCAGGGCTGCCACCTTCCGTGTGGGACAAGGAGCCGGACGTGTGCCTTTTCGGAAACAGGCCCTGCCGAGGACGAGAGCCATGAGATGTTCCTCCTCTGGGCAAGCCCGGGTCCCAGATCCTGATCTGCCTGTGAATAGGCTGCAGGGGGACGGTGAAGACCAGCAACATCTTTCCGGCCTGCCACCTTCCGTGTGGGACAAGGAGCCGGACGTGTGCCTTTTCGGAATCGGGCTCTGCCGAGGACGAGAGCCATGAGATGTTCCTCCTCTGGGCATGCCCGGGTCCTGAATCCTATTGTGCCTGTGAATAGGCTGCAGGGGGACGGTGAAGACCAGCAACAGCTTTCAGGTCTGCCACCTTCTGTGTGGGACAAGGAGCCGAACGTGTGCCTTTTTCGGAAACAGGCCCTGCCGAGGACGAGAGCCATGAGATGTTCCTCCTCTGGGCAAGCCCCGGTCCCAGATCCTGTTGTGCCTGTGAATAGGCTGCAGGGGGACGGTGAAGACCAGCAACAGCTTTCAGGGCTGCCACCTTCCATGTGAGACAAGAAGCCAGACGAGTGCCTTTTTGGAATCAGGCTCTGCCGAGGAAGAGAGCCATGAGATGTTCCTCCTCTGGGCAAGCCCGGGTCCTGAATCCTGTTGTGCCTGTGAATAGGCTGCAGGGGGACGGTGAAGACCAGCAACAGCTTTCAGGGCTGCCACCTTCCGTGTGGGACAAGGAGCCGGACGTGTGCATTTTCAGAAATAGGCCCAGCCGAGGACGAGAGCCATGAGATGTTCCTCCTCTGGGCAAGCCCGGGTCCCAGATCTTGTTATGCCTGTGAATAGGCTGCAGGGGGACGGTGAAGACCAGCAACAGCTTTCAGGGCTGCCACCTTCCGTGTGGGACAAGGAGCCGGACGTGTGCCTTTACGGGAAGAGGCTCTGCCGAGGACGAGAGCCATGAGATGTTCCTCCTCTGGGCAAGCCCGGGTCCCAGATCCTGTTGTGCCTGTGAATAGGCTGCAGGGGGACGGTGAAGACCAGCAACAGCTTTCAGGGCTGCCACCTTCCGTGTGGGACAAGGAGCCGGACGTGTGCCTTTTCGGAATCGGGCTCTACCGAGGAAGAGAGCCATGAGATGTTCCTCCTCTGGGCAAGCCCGGGTCCCAGATCCTGTTGTGCCTGTGAATAGGCTGCAGGGGGACGGTGAAGACCAGCAACAGCTTTCAGGGCTGCCACCTTCCGTGTGGGACAAGGAGCCGGACGTGTGCGTTTTCGGAATCAGGCTGTGCCGAGGACGAGAGCCATGAGATGTTCCACCTCTGGGCAAGCCCGGGTCCCAGATCCTGTTGTGCCTGTGAATAGGCTGCAGGGGGACGGTGAAGACCAGCAACATCTTTCAGGGCTGCCACCTTCCGTGTGGGACAAGGAGCCGGACGTGTTCCTTTACGGGAAGAGGCTCTGCCGAGGACAAGAGACATGATATGTTCCTCCTCTGGGCGTGCCCGGGTCCTGAATACTGTTGTGCCTTTGAATAGGCTGCAGGGGGACGGTGAAGACCAGCAACAGCTTTCAGGGCTGCCACCTTCCGTGTGGGACAAGGAGCCGGACGTGTGACTTTTCGGAAATAGGCTCTGCCGAGGACTAGAGCCATGAGATGTTCCTCCTCTGGGCAAGCCCGGGTCCCAGATCCTGTCGTACCTGTGAATAGGCTGCAGTGGGACGGTGAAGACCAGCAACAGCTTTCAGGGCTGCCACCTTCCTTGTGGGACAAGGAGCCGGACGTGTGCCTTTTCGGAATCGGGCTCTGCCGAGGAAGAGAGCCATGAGATGTTCCTCCTCTGGGCATGCCCGGATCCTGAATCCTGTTGTGCCTGTGAATAGGCTGCAGGGGGTGGTGAAGACCAGCAACAGCTTTCCGGCCTGCCACCTTCCGTGTGGGACAAGGAGCCGGACGTGTGCGTTTTCGGAATCGGGCTCTGCCGAGGACGAGAGCCATGAGATGTTCCTCCTCTGGGCAAGCCCGGGTCCTGAATCCTGTTGTGCCTGTGAATAGGCTGCAGGGGGACGGTGAAGACTAGCAACAGCTTTCATGGCTGCCACCTTCCGTGTGGGACAAGGAGCCGGACGTGTGCCTTTTCGGAAAGAGGCCCTGCCGAGGACGAGAGCCATGAGATGTTCCTCCTCTGGGCAAGCCCGGGTCCCAGATCCTGTTGTGCCTGTGAATAGGCTGCAGGGGGACGGTGAAGACCAGCAACAGCTTTCAGGGCTGCCACCTTCCGTGTGGGACAAGGAGCCGGACGTGTGCCTTTACGGGAAGAGGCTCTGCCGAGGACGAGAGCCATGAGATTTTCCTCCTCTGGGCAAGCCCGTGTCCCAGATCCTGTTCTGCCTGTGAATAGGCTGCAGGGGGACGGTGAAGACCAGCAACATCTTTCCGGGCTGCCACCTTCCGTGTGGGACAAGGAGCCGGACGTGTGCCTTTTCGGAATCGGGCTCTGCCGAGGACGAGAGCCATGAGATGTTCCTCCTCTGGGCAAGCCCCGGTCCCAGATCCTGTTGTGCCTGTGAATAGGCTGCAGGGGGACGGTGAAGACCAGCAACAGCTTTCAGGGCTGCCACCTTCCATGTGAGACAAGAAGCCGGACGAGTGCCTTTTTGGAATCGGGCTCTGCCGAGGACGAGAGCAATGAGATGTTCCTCCTCTGGGCAAGCCCGGACCCCAGATCTTGTTATGCCTGTGAATAGGCTGCAGGGGGACGTTGAAGACCAGCAACAGCTTTCCGGCCTGCCACCTTCCGTGTGGGACAAGGTGCCGGACGTGTGCCTTTTCGGAAACAAGCCCTGATGAGCACGAGAGACTAACCCTGACCCTAACCCTAACCCTAACCCCTAACCCTAACCCTAAGCCCATCCCTAACGACCCTAACCCTAACCCTAACCCTAAGCCCTTAACACTAACCCTAACCCTAAACCCTAACCGTAAACCTAACTGTAACCCTAACCCGGACCCTATCTCCTAACTCTAACCCTACCCCTAACCCCTAACCCTAACCGTAACCCTAACCACCTAACCCTAACACTCACCCTAACACCTAACCCTAACCCTAATCCTAACCCCTAACCCTAACCCTAACCCTAACCCTAATGGACCCTAACCCTAACCCTAACTCTAACACCTAAACCTAACCCTAACCCTAACCCCTAACACTAACCCTAAAGCTAACCCCTAGTCCTAACCGTAACCCTAATGGCCCTAACCCTAACCCTAACCCTGACCCTAACCCTAACCCTAACCCTAACCCCCTAACACTAACCCTAACCTAAACCTAACCCTAAACCCTAACCCTAATGGCCCTAACCCTAACCCTAGCCCTAACCCCAACCCTAACCCTAACCCTAACCCTAACCCCTAACTGTAAACCTTTTCTGACAAGTTGCAGGATGTGTGCCGTTTCCGAAACAGGTTCTGCTGAGGACGAGAGCCATGAGATTTTCCTCCTCTGGGCAAGCCCGGGTCCCAGATCCTGTTGTGCCTGTGAATAGGCTGCAGGGGGACGGTGAAGACCAGCAACATCTTTCCGGGCTGCCACCTTCCGTGTGGGACACGGAGCCGGACGTGTGCCTTTCCAGAATCAGGCTCTGCCGAGAACAAGAGCCATGAGATGTTCCTCCTCTGGGCAAGCCCCGTTCCCAGATCCTGTTGTGCCTGTGAATAGGCTGCAGGGGGACGGTGAAGACCAGCAACATCTTTCCGGCCTGCGAACTTCCGTGTGGGACAAGGAGCCGGACGTGTGCCTTTCCAGAATCAGACTCTGCCGAGGACGAGAGCCATGATATGTTCCTCCTCTAGGCAAGCCCCGGTACCAGATCCTGTTGTGCCTGTGAATAGGCTGCAGGGGGACGGTGAAGACCAGCAACAGCCTTCAGGGCTGCCACGTTCCGTGTGGGACAAGGAGCCGGACGTGTGCATTTTCGGAAACAGGCCCTGCCGAGGACGAGATCCATGAGATGTTCCTCCTCTGGGCAAGCCCGGGTCCCAGATCCTGTTGTGCCTGTGAATAGGCTGCAGGGGGACGGTGAAGACCAGCAACAGCTTTCAGGGCTGCCACCTTCCGTGTGGGACAAGGAGCCGGACGTGTGCCTTTTCGGAATCGGGCTCTGCCGAGGAAGAGAGCCATGAGATGTTCCTCCTCTGGGCATGCCCGGGTCCTGAATCCTATTGTGCCTGTGAATAGGCTGCAGGGGGACGGTGAAGACCAGCAACAGCTTTCAGGTCTGCCACCTTCCGTGTGGGACAAGAGCCGGACATGTGCCTTTCCAGAATCAGGCTCTGCCGAGGACGAGAGCCATGAGATGTTCCTCCTCGGGGCAAGCCCGGGTCCCAGATCCTGTTGTGCCTGTGAATAGGCTGCAGGGGGACGGTGAAGACCAGCAACAGCTTTCAGGGCTGCCACCTTCCGTGTGGGACAAGGAGCCAGACGTGTGCCTTTTCGGAAAGAGGCCATGCCGAGGACGAGAGCCATGAGATGTTCCTCCTCTGGGCAAGCCCGGGTCCCAGATCCTGTTGTGCCTCTGAATAGGCTCTAGGGGGACGGTGACGACCAGCAACAGCTTTCAGGGCTGCCACCTTCCGTGTGGGACAAGGAGCCGGACGTGTGACTTTTCAGAAATAGGCTCTGCCGAGGACGAGAGCCGTGAGATGTTCCTCCTCTGGGCAAGCCCGGGCCCCAGATCCTGTTGTGCCTGTGAATAGGCTGCAGGGGGACGGTGAAGACCAGCAACAGCTTTCAGGGCTGCCACCTTCCGTGTGGGACAAGGAGCCAGACGTGTGCCTTTTCGGAAAGAGGCCATGCCGAGGACGAGAGCCATGAGATGTTCCTCCTCTGGGCAAGCCCGGGTCCCAGATCCTGTTGTACCTGTGAATAAGCTGCAGGGGGACGGTGACGACCAGCAACAGCTTTCAGGGCTGCCACCTTCCGTGTGGGACAAGGAGCCGGACGTGTGACTTTTCAGAAATAGGCTCTGCCGAGGACGAGAGCCATGAGATGTTCCTCCTCTGGGCAAGCCCGGGTCCTGAATCCTGTTGTGCCCGTGAATAGGCTGCAGGGGGACGGTGAAGACCAGCAACAGCTTTCAGGGCTGCCACCTTCCGTGTGGGACAAAGAGCCGGATGTGTGCATTTCCGGAATCAGGCTCTGCCGAGGACGAGAGCCATGAGATGTTCCTCCTCTGGGCAAGCCCGGGTCCCAGATCCTGTTGTGCCTGTGAATAGGCTGCAGGGGGACGGTGAAGACCAGCAACGTCTTTCCGGCCTGCCACCTTCCGTGTGGGACAAGGAGCCGGACGTGTGCCTTTTCGGAATCAGGCTCTGCCGAGGACAAGAGACATGATATGTTCCTGCTCTGGGCGTGCCCGGGTCCTGAATACTGTTGAGCCTTTGAATAGGCTGCAGGGGGACGGTGAAGACCAGCAACAGCTTTCAGGGCTGCCACCTTCCGTGTGGGACAAGGAGCCGGACGTGTGACTTTTCGGAAACAGGCTCTGCCGAGGACGAGAGCCATGAGATGTTCCTCCTCTGGGCAAGCCCGGGTCCCAGATCCTGTCGTACCTGTGAATAGGCTGCAGTGGGACGGTGAAGACCAGCAACAGCTTTCAGGGCTGCCACCTTCCTTGTGGGACAAGGAGCCGGACGTGTGCCTTTTCGGAATCGGGCTCTGCCGAGGAAGAGAGCCATGAGATGTTCCTCCTCTGGGCATGCCCGGATCCTGAATCCTGTTGTGCCTGTGAATAGGCTGCAGGGGGATGGTGAAGACCAGCAACAGCTTTCCGGGCTGCCACCTTCCGTGTGGGACAAGGAGCCGGACGTGTGCGTTTTCGGAATCGGGCTCTGCCGAGGACGAGAGCCATGAGATGTTCCTCCTCTGGGCAAGCCCGGGTCCTGAATCCTGTTGTGCCTGTGAATAGGCTGCAGGGGGACGGTGAAGACTAGCAACAGCTTTCAGGGCTGCCACCTTCCGTGTGGGACAAGGAGCCGGACGTGTGCCTTTTCGGAAAGAGGCCCTACCGAGGACGAGAGCCATGAGATGTTCCTCCTCTGGGCAAGCCCGGGTCCCAGATCCTGTTGTGCCTGTGAATAGGCTGCAGGGGGACGGTGAAGACCAGCAACAGCTTTCAGGGCTGCCACCTTCCGTGTGGGACAAGGAGCCGGACGTGTGCCTTTTCGGAAACAGGCCCTGCCGAGGACAAGAGCCATGAGATGTTCCTCCTCTGGGCAAGCCCGGGTTCCAGATCCTGATCTGCCTGTGAATAGGCTGCAGGGGGACGGTGAAGACCAGCAACATCTTTCCGGGCTGCCACCTTCCTTGTGGGACAAGGAGCCGGACGTGTGCCTTTTCGGAATCGGGCTCTGCCGAGGAAGAGAGCCATGAGATGTTCCTCCTCTGGGCAAGCCCCGGTCCCAGATCCTGTTGTGCCTGTGAATAGGCTGCAGGGGGACGGTGAAGACCAGCAACAGCTTTCAGGGCTGCCACCTTCAATGTGAGACAAGAAGCCGGACGAGTGCCTTTTTGGAATCAGGCTCTGCCAAGGACGAGAGCCATGAGATGTTCCTGCTCTGGGCAAGCCCGGGTCCTGAATCCTGTTGTGCCTGTGAATAGGCTGCAGGGGGACGGTGAAGACCAGCAACAGCTTTCAGGGCTGCCACCTTCCGTGTGGGACAAGGAACCGGACGTGTGCCTTTTCGGGAAGAGGCTCTGCCGAGGACAAGAGACATGATATGTTCCTCCTCTGGGCGTGCCCGTGTCCTGAATACTGTTGTGCCTTTGAATAGGCTGCAGGGGGACGGTGAAGACCAGCAACATCTTTCCGGGCTGCCACCTTCCGTGTGTGACAAGGAGCCGGACGTGTGCCTTTTCGGAATCGGGCTCTGCCGAGGACGAGAGCCATGAGATGTTCCTCCTCTGGGCAAGCCCCGGTCCCAGATCCTGTTGTGCCTGTGAATAGGCTGCAGGGGGACGGTGAAGACCAGCAACAGCTTTCAGGGCTGCCACCTTCCATGTGAGACAAGAAGCCGGACGAGTGCCTTTTTGGAATCAGGCTCTGCCGAGGACGAGAGCAATGAGATGTTCCTCCTCTGGGCAAGCCCGGGCCCCAGATCTTGTTATGCCTGTGAATAGGCTGCAGGGGGACGTTGAAGACCAGCAACAGCTTTCCGGCCTGCCACCTTCCGTGTGGGACAAGGAGCCGGACGTGTGCCTTTTCGGAAACAAGCCCTGACGAGCATGAGAGACTAACCCTGACCCTAACCCTAACCCTAACCCCTAACCCTAACCCTAAGCCCATCCCTAACGACCCTAACCCTAACCCTAACCCTAAGCCCTTAACACTAACCCTAACCCTAAACCCTAACCGTAAACCTAACTGTAACCCTAACCCGGACCCTATCTCCTAACTCTAACCCTACCCCTAACCCCTAACCCTAACCGTAACCCTAACCACCTAACCCTAACACTCACCCTAACACCTAACCCTAACCCTAATCCTAACCCCTAACCCTAACCCTAACCCTAACCCTAATGGACCCTAACCCTAACCCTAACTCTAACACCTAAACCTAACCCTAACCCTAACCCCTAACACTAACCCTAAAGCTAACCCCTAGCCCTAACCGTAACCCTAATGGCCCTAACCCTAACCCTAACCCTGACCCTAACCCTAACCCTAACCCTAACCCCCTAACACTAACCCTAACCTAAACCTAACCCTAAACCCTAACCCTAATGGCCCTAACCCTAACCCTAGCCCTAACCCCAACCCTAACCCTAACCCTAACCCTAACCCCTAACTGTAAACCTTTTCTGACAAGTTGCAGGATGTGTGCCGTTTCCGAAACAGGTTCTGCTGAGGACGAGAGCCATGAGATTTTCCTCCTCTGGGCAAGCCCGGGTCCCAGATCCTGTTGTGCCTGTGAATAGGCTGCAGGGGGACGGTGAAGACCAGCAACATCTTTCCGGGCTGCCACCTTCCGTGTGGGACACGGAGCCGGACGTGTGCCTTTCCAGAATCAGGCTCTGCCGAGAACAAGAGCCATGAGATGTTCCTCCTCTGGGCAAGCCCCGTTCCCAGATCCTGTTGTGCCTGTGAACAGGCTGCAGGGGGACGGTGAAGACCAGCAACATCTTTCCGGCCTGCGAACTTCCGTGTGGGACAAGGAGCCGGAAGTGTGCCTTTCCAGAATCAGACTCTGCCGAGGACGAGAGCCATGATATGTTCCTCCTCTGGGCAAGCCCCGGTACCAGATCCTGTTGTGCCTGTGAATAGGCTGCAGGGGGACGGTGAAGACCAGCAACAGCCTTCAGGGTTGCCACGTTCCGTGTGGGACAAGGAGCCGGACGTGTGCATTTTCGGAAACAGGCCCTGCTGAGGACGAGAGCCATGAGATGTTCCTCCTCTGGGCAAGCCCGGGTCCCAGATCCTGTTCTGCCTGTGAATAGGCTGCAGGGGGACGGTGAAGACCAGCAACATCTTTCCGGGCTGCCACCTTCCGTGTGGGACAAGGAGCCGGACGTGTGCCTTTTCGGAATCAGGGTCTGCCGAGGAAGAGAGCCATGAGATGTTCCTCCTCTGGGCATGCCCGGGTCCTGAATCCTATTGTGCCTGTGAATAGGCTGCAGGGGGACGGTGAAGACCAGCAACAGCTTTCAGGGCTGCCACCTTCCGTGTGGGACAAGAGCCGGACATGTGCCTTTTCGGAATCAGGCTCTGCCGAGGACGAGAGCCATGAGATATTCCTCCTCGGGGCAAGCCCGGGTCCCAGATCCTGTTGTGCCTGTGAATAGGCTGCAGGGGGACGGTGAAGACCAGCAACAGCTTTCAGGGCTGCCACCTTCCGTGTGGGACAAGGAGCCAGACGTGTGCCTTTTCGGAAAGAGGCCATGCCGAGGACGAGAGACATGAGATGTTCCTCCTCTGGGCAAGCCCGGGTCCCAGATCCTGTTGTGCCTCTGAATAGGCTGCAGGGGGACGGTGACGACCAGCAACAGCTTTCAGGGCTGCCACCTTCCGTGTGGGACAAGGAGCCGGACGTGTGACTTTTCAGAAATAGGATCTGCCGAGGACGAGAGCCATGAGATGTTCCTCCTCTGGGCAAGCCCGGGCCCCAGATCCTGTTTTGCCTGTGAATAGGCTGCAGGGGGACGGTGAAGACCAGCAACAGCTTTCCAGCCTGCCACCTTCCGTGTGGGACAAGGAGACAGACGTGTGCCTTTTCGGAATCGGGCTCTGCCGAGGACGAGAGCCATGAGATGTTCCTAATCTGGGCAAGCCCGGGTCCCAGATCCTGTTGTGCCTGTGAATAGGCTGCAGGGGGATGGTGAAGACCAGCAACAGGTTTCAGGGCTGCCACCTTCCATGTGAGACAAGAAGCCGGACGAGTACCTTTTTGGAATCAGGCTCTGCCGAGGACGAGAGCCATGAGATGTTCCTCCTCTGGGCAAGCCCGGGTCCTGAATCCTGTTGTGCCTGTGAATAGGCTGCAGGGGGACGGTGAAGACCAGCAACAGCTTTCAGGGCTGCCACCTTCCGTGTGGGACAAGGAGCCGGACGTGTGCCTTTTCAGAAATAGGCCCTGCCGAGGACGAGAGCCATGAGATGTTCCTCCTCTGGGCAAGCCCGGGTCCCAGATCTTGTTATGCCTGTGAATAGGCTGCAGGGGGACGTTGAAGACCAGCAACAACTTTCAAGGGCTGCCACCTTCCGTGTGGGACAAGGAGCCGGACGTGTGCCTTTCCGGAAACAGGCCCTGCCGAGGACGAGAGCCATGAGATGTTCCTCCTCTGGGCAAGCCCGGGTCCCAGATCCTGATCTGCCTGTGAATAGGCTGCAGGGGGATGGTGAAGACCAGCAACATCTTTCCGGGCTGCCACCTTCCGTGTGGGACAAGGAGCCGGACGTGTGCCTTTTCGGAATCGGGCTCTGCCGAGGACGAGAGCCATGAGATGTTCCTCCTCTGGGCATGCCCGGGTCCTGAATCCTATTGTGCCTGTGAATAGGCTGCAGGGGGACGGTGAAGACCAGCAACAGCTTTCAGGTCTGCCACCTTCCATGTGGGACAAGGAGCCGGACGTGTGCCTTTTCGGAATCGGGCTCTGCCGAGGAAGAGAGCCATGAGATGTTCCTCCTCTGGGCAAGCCCGGGTCCCAGATCCTGTTGTGCCTGTGAATAGGCTGCAGGGGGACGGTGAAGACCAGCAACAGCTTTCAGGGCTGCCACCTTCCGTGTGGGTCAAGGAGCCGGACGTGTGCCTTTTCGGAATCAGTCTGTGCCGAGGACGAGAGCCATGAGATGTTCCACCTCTGGGCAAGCCCGGGTCCCAGATCCTGTTGTGCCTGTGAATAGGCTGCAGGGGGACGGTGAAGACCAGCAACAGCCTTCAGGGCTGCCACGTTCCGTGTGGGACAAGGAGCCGGACGTGTGCCTTTTCGGAAAGAGGCCCTGCCGAGGACGAGAGACATGAGATGTTCCTCCTCTGGGCAAGCCCGGGTCCCAGATCCTGTTCTGCCTGTGAATAGGATGCAGGGGGACGGTGAAGACCAGCAACAGCTTTCAGGGCTGCCACCTTCCGTGTGGGACAAGGAGACAGACGTGTGCCTTTTCGGAATCGGGCTCTGCCGAGGAAGAGAGCCATGAGATGTTCCTCCTCTGGGCATGCCCGGGTCCTGAATCCTATTGTGCCTGTGAATAGGCTGCAGGGGGACGGTGAAGACCAGCAACAGCTTTCAGGTCTGCCACCTTCCGTGTGGGACAAGAGCCGGACATGTGCCTTTTCGGAATCAGGCTCTGCCGAGGACGAGAGCCATGAGATGTTCCTCCTCGGGGCAAGCCCGGGTCCCAGATCCTGTTGTGCCTGTGAATAGGCTGCAGGGGGACGGTGAAGACCAGCAACAGCTTTCAGGGCTGCCACCTTCCGTGTGGGACAAGGAACCGGACGTGTGCCTTTTCGGGAAGAGGCTCTGCCGAGGACAAGAGACATGATATGTTCCTCCTCTGGGCGTGCCCGGGTCCTCAATACTGTTGTGCCTTTGAATAGGCTGCAGGGGGACGGTGAAGACCAGCAACAGCTTTCAGGGCTGCCACCTTCCGTGTGGGACAAGGAGCCGGACGTGTGACTTTTCGGAAATAGGCTCTGCCGAGGACGAGAGCCATGAGATGTTCCTCCTCTGGGCAAGCCCGGGTCCCAGATCCTGTCGTACCTGTGAATAGGCTGCAGTGGGACGGTGAAGACCAGCAACAGCTTTCAGGGCTGCCACCTTCCTTGTGGGACAAGGAGCCGGACGTGTGCCTTTTCGGAATCGGGCTCTGCCGAGGAAGAGAGCCATGAGATGTTCCTCCTCTGGGCATGCCCGGGTCCTGAATCCTGTTGTGCCTGTGAATAGGCTGCAGGGGGATGGTGAAGACCAGCAACAGCTTTCAGGGCTGCCACCTTCCGTGTGGGACAAGGAGCCGGACGTGTGCTTTTTCGGAATCGGGATCTGCCGAGGACGAGAGCCATGAGATGTTCCTCCTCTGGGCAAGCCCGGGTCCTGAATCCTGTTGTGCCTGTGAATAGGCTGCAGGGGGACGGTGAAGACCAGCAACAGCTTTCAGGGCTGCCACCTTCCGTGTGGGACAAGGAGCCGGACGTGTGCCTTTTCGGAAAGAGGCCCTGCCGAGGACGAGAGCCATGAGATGTTCCTCCTCTGGGCAAGCCCGGGTCCCAGATCCTGTTGTGCCTGTGAATAGGCTGCAGGGGGACGGTGAAGACCAGCAACAGCTTTCAGGGCTGCCACCTTCCGTGTGGGACAAGGAGCCGGACGTGTGCCTTTACGGGAAGAGGCTCTGCCGAGGACAAGAGCCATGATATGTTCCTCCTCTGGGCGTGCCCGGGTCCTGAATACTGTTGTGCCTTTGAATAAGCTGCAGGGGGAAGGTGAAGACCAGCAACATCTTTCCGGCCTGCCACCTTCCGTGTGGGACAAGGAGCCGGACGTGTGCTTTTTCGGAATCAGGCTCTGCCGAGGACGAGAGCCATGAGATGTTCCTCCTCTGGGCAAGCCCGGGTCCCAGATCCTGTTGTGCCTGTGAATAGGCTGCAGGGGGACGGTGAAGACCAGCAACAGCTTTCAGGGCTGCCACCTTCCGTGTGGGACAAGGAGCCGGACGTGTGCCTTTTCGGAAACAGGCTCTGCCGATGACGAGAGACTAACCCTGACCCTAACCCTAAACCTAACCCCTAACCCTAACCCTAAGCCCATCCCTAACGACCCTAACCCTAACCCTAACCCTAAGCCCGTAACACTAACCCTAACCCTAAACCCTAACCCTAACCCTAACTGTAACCCTAAACCGGACCCTATCTCCTAACTCTAACCCTAACCCTAACCACCTAACCCTAACACTCACCCTAACACCTAACCCTAACCCTAATCGTAACCCCTAACCCTTACCCGAACCCTAACCCTAATGGACCCTAACCCTAACCCTAACACTAACACCTAACCCTAACCCTAACCCTAACCACTAACACTAACCCTAACGCTAACCCCTAACCCTAACCCTAACCCTAATGGCCCTAACCCTAACCCTAACCCTAACCCCCTAACCCTAACCCTAACCCTAAACCCTAACCCTAATGGCCCTAACCCTAACCCTAACCCTAATCCCTAACCCTAACCTAACCCTAAACCTAACCCTAACCCTTACCCTAGCCCCAACACTAACCGTAACCCTAACCCTAACCCTTAACTGTAAACCTTTTCTGACAAGTTGCAGAATGTGTGCCGTTTCCAAAACACGTTCTGCTCAGGACGAGAGCCATGAGATTTTCCTCCTCTGGGCAAGCCCGGGTCCCAGATCCTGTTGTGCCTGTGAATAGGCTGCAGGGGGACAGTGAAGACCAGCAACATCTTTCCAACCTGCCACCTTCCGTGTGGGACACGGAGCCGGACGTGTGCCTTTCCAGAATCAGGCTCTGCCGAGGACGAGAGCCATGAGATGTTCCTCCTCTGGGCAAGCCCCGGTCCCAGATCCTGTTGTACCTGTGAATAAGCTGCAGGGGGACGGTGAAGACCAGCAACAGCTTTCAGGGCTGCCACCTTCCGTGTGGGACAAGGAGCCGGACGTGTGCCTATTCGGGAAGAGCCTCTGCCAAGGACAAGAGCCATGATATGTTCCTCCTCTGGGCGTGCCCGGGTCCTGAATCCTGTTGTGCCTGTGAATAGGCTGCAGGGGGACGGTGAAGACCAGCAACATCCTTCAGGGGTGCCAACTTCCGTGTGGGACAAGGAGCCAGACGTGTGCCTTTTCGGAAACAGGCCCTGCCGAGGACGAGAGACATGAGATGTTCCTCCTCTGGGCAAGCCCGGTTCCCAGATCCTGTTGTACCTGTGAATAAGCTGCAGGGGGACGGTGAAGACCAGCAACAGCTTTCAGGGCTGCCACCTTCCGTGTGGGACAAGGAGCCGGACGTGTGCCTTTTGGAAACAGGCTCTGCCGAGGACGAGAGACTAACCCTGACCCTAACGCCAAACCTAACCCCTAACCCTAACCGTAACCCTAACAACCTAACCCTAACCCCTAACCCTAACCCTAACCCTAAGCCCTTAACACTAACCCTAACCCTAAACCCTAACCCTAACCCTAACTGTAACCCTAACCCGGACCCTATCTCCTAACTCTAACCCTAACCCTAACCCCTAAGCCTAACCCTAAACCTAACCCTAAACCTAACCCTAACCCTAACCCTAACCCTAACCCCAACCCTAACCCTAACCCTAACCCCTAACTGTAAACCTTTTCTGACAAGTTGCAGGATGTGTGCCGTTTCCGAAACAGGTTCTGCTGAGGACGAGAGCCATGAGATTTTCCTCCTCTGGGCAAGCCCGTATCCCAGATCCTGTTGTGCCTGTGAATAGGCTGCAGGGGGACGGTGAAGACCAGCAACATCTTTCAGGGCTGCCACCTTCCGTGTGGGACACGGAGCCGGACGTGTGCCTTTCCAGAATCAGGCTCTGCCGAGGACGAGAGCCATGAGATGTTCCTCCTCTAGGCAAGCCCCGGTCCCAGATCCTGTTGTGCCTGTGAATAGGATGCAGGGGGACGGTGAAGACCAGCAACATCTTACCGGCCTGCCACCTTCCGTGTGGGACAAGGAGCCGGACGTGTGCCTTTCCAGAATCAGACTCTGCCGAGGACGAGAGCCATGAGATGTTCCTCCTCTGGGAAAGCCCGCGTCCTGAATCCTGTTGTACCTGTGAATAGGCTGCAGGGGGACGGTGAAGACCAGCAACAGCTTTCAGGGCTGCCACCTTCCGTGTGGGACAAGGAGCTAGACGTGTGCCTTTCCGGAATCAGGCTCTGCCGAGGACGAGAGACTAACCCTGACCCTAGCCCTAACCCTAACCCCTAACCCTAACCCTAAGCCCATCCCTAACGACCCTAACCCTAACCCTAACCCTATGCCCTTAACACTAACCCTAACCCTAAACCCTAACCCTAACCCTAACTGTAACCCTAACCCGGACCCTATCTCCTAACCCTAACCCTAACCCTAACCCCTAAGCCTAACCCTAACCCTAACCCTAAACCTAACCCTAACCCTAACCCTAACCCTAACCCCAACCCTAACCCTAACCCTAACCCCTAACTGTAAACCTTTTCTGACAAGTTGCAGGATGTGTGCCGTTTCCGAAACAGGTTCTGCTGAGGACGAGAGCCATGAGATTTTCCTCCTCTGGGCAAGCCCGTATCCCAGATCCTGTTGTGCCTGTGAATAGGCTGCAGGGGGACGGTGAAGACCAGCAACATCTTTCAGGGCTGCCACCTTCCGTGTGGGACAAGGAGCCGGACGTGTGCCTTTTCGGAAACAGGCTCTGCCGAGGACGAGAGACTAACCCTGACCCTAACCCTAACCCTAACCCCTAACCCTAACCCTAAGCCCATCCCTAACGACCCTAACCCTACCCCTAACCCTAAGCCCGTAACACTAACCCTAATCCTAAACCCTAACCCTAACCCTAACTGTAACCCTAACCCGGACCCTATCTCCTAACTCTAACCCTAACCCTAACCCCTAACCCTAACCGTAACCCTAACCACCTAACCCTAACACTCACCCTAACACGTAACCCTAACCCTAACCCCAACCCCCTAACCCCAACCCTAACCCTAAACCCTAACCCTAATGGCCCTAACCCTAACCATAACCCTAACCCCTAACCCTAACCTAACCCTAACCCTAACCCTAACCCTAACCCTAAACCCAACACTAACCCTAACCATAACCCTAACCCCAACCCTAACCCTAACCCTAACCCCTAACTGTAAACCTTTTCTGACAAGTTGCAGGATGTGGGCCGTTTCCGAAACAGGTTCTGCTGAGGACGAGTGCCATGAGATGTTCCTCCTCTGGGCAAGCCCGTATCCCAGATCCTGTTGTGCCTGTGAATAGGCTGCAGGGGGACGATGAAGACCAGCAACATCTTTCAGGGCTGCCACCTTCCGTGTGGGACAAGGAGCCGGACGTGTGCCTTTCCGGAATCAGGCTCTGCCGAGGACGAGAGCCATGAGATGTTCCTCCTCTGGGCAAGCCCGGGTCCCAGATCCTGTTGTGCCTGTGAATAGGCTGCAGGGGGACGGTGAAGACCAGCAACAGCTTTCAGGGCTGCCACCTTCCGTGTGGGACAAGGAGCCGGACGTGTGCCTTTACGGGAAGAGGCTCTGCCGAGGACAAGAGCCATGATATGTTCCTCCTCTGGGCGTGCCCGGGTCCTGAATACTGTTGTGCCTTTGAATAAGCTGCAGGGGGAAGGTGAAGACCAGCAACATCTTTCCGGCCTGCCACCTTCCGTGTGGGACAAGGAGCCGGACGTGTGCTTTTTCGGAATCAGGCTCTGCCGAGGACGAGAGCCATGAGATGTTCCTCCTCTGGGCAAGCCCGGGTCCCAGATCCTGTTGTGCCTGTGAATAGGCTGCAGGGGGACGGTGAAGACCAGCAACAGCTTTCAGGGCTGCCACCTTCCGTGTGGGACAAGGAGCCGGACGTGTGCCTTTTCGGAAACAGGCTCTGCCGATGACGAGAGACTAACCCTGACCCTAACCCTAAACCTAACCCCTAACCCTAACCCTAAGCCCATCCCTAACGACCCTAACCCTAACCCTAACCCTAAGCCCGTAACACTAACCCTAACCCTAAACCCTAACCCTAACCCTAACTGTAACCCTAAACCGGACCCTATCTCCTAACTCTAACCCTAACCCTAACCACCTAACCCTAACACTCACCCTAACACCTAACCCTAACCCTAATCGTAACCCCTAACCCTTACCCGAACCCTAACCCTAATGGACCCTAACCCTAACCCTAACACTAACACCTAACCCTAACCCTAACCCTAACCACTAACACTAACCCTAACGCTAACCCCTAACCCTAACCCTAACCCTAATGGCCCTAACCCTAACCCTAACCCTAACCCCCTAACCCTAACCCTAACCCTAAACCCTAACCCTAATGGCCCTAACCCTAACCCTAACCCTAATCCCTAACCCTAACCTAACCCTAAACCTAACCCTAACCCTTACCCTAGCCCCAACACTAACCGTAACCCTAACCCTAACCCTTAACTGTAAACCTTTTCTGACAAGTTGCAGAATGTGTGCCGTTTCCGAAACACGTTCTGCTCAGGACGAGAGCCATGAGATTTTCCTCCTCTGGGCAAGCCCGGGTCCCAGATCCTGTTGTGCCTGTGAATAGGCTGCAGGGGGACAGTGAAGACCAGCAACATCTTTCCAACCTGCCACCTTCCGTGTGGGACACGGAGCCGGACGTGTGCCTTTCCAGAATCAGGCTCTGCCGAGGACGAGAGCCATGAGATGTTCCTCCTCTGGGCAAGCCCCGGTCCCAGATCTTGTTGTACCTGTGAATAAGCTGCAGGGGGACGGTGAAGACCAGCAACAGCTTTCAGGGCTGCCACCTTCCGTGTGGGACAAGGAGCCGGACGTGTGCCTATTCGGGAAGAGCCTCTGCCAAGGACAAGAGCCATGATATGTTCCTCCTCTGGGCGTGCCCGGGTCCTGAATCCTGTTGTGCCTGTGAATAGGCTGCAGGGGGACGGTGAAGACCAGCAACATCCTTCAGGGGTGCCAACTTCCGTGTGGGACAAGGAGCCAGACGTGTGCCTTTTCGGAAACAGGCCCTGCCGAGGACGAGAGACATGAGATGTTCCTCCTCTGGGCAAGCCCGGTTCCCAGATCCTGTTGTACCTGTGAATAAGCTGCAGGGGGACGGTGAAGACCAGCAACAGCTTTCAGGGCTGCCACCTTCCGTGTGGGACAAGGAGCCGGACGTGTGCCTTTTGGAAACAGGCTCTGCCGAGGACGAGAGACTAACCCTGACCCTAACGCTAAACCTAACCCCTAACCCTAACCCTAAGCCCATCCCTAACGACCCTAACCCTAACCCTAACCCTAAGCCCTTAACACTAACCCTAACCCTAAACCCTAACCCTAACCCTAACTGTAACCCTAACCCGGACCCTATCTCCTAACTCTAACCCTAACCCTAACCCCTAAGCCTAACCCTAAACCTAACCCTAAACCTAACCCTAACCCTAACCCTAACCCTAACCCCAACCCTAACCCTAACCCTAACCCCTAACTGTAAACCTTTTCTGACAAGTTGCAGGATGTGTGCCGTTTCCGAAACAGGTTCTGCTGAGGACGAGAGCCATGAGATTTTCCTCCTCTGGGCAAGCCCGTATCCCAGATCCTGTTGTGCCTGTGAATAGGCTGCAGGGGGACGGTGAAGACCAGCAACATCTTTCAGGGCTGCCACCTTCCGTGTGGGACAAGGAGCCGGACGTGTGCCTTTCCAGAATCAGGCTCTGCCGAGGACGAGAGCCATGAGATGTTCCTCCTCTAGGCAAGCCCCGGTCCCAGATCCTGTTGTGCCTGTGAATAGGATGCAGGGGGACGGTGAAGACCAGCAACATCTTACCGGCCTGCCACCTTCCGTGTGGGACAAGGAGCCGGACGTGTGCCTTTCCAGAATCAGACTCTGCCGAGGACGAGAGCCATGAGATGTTCCTCCTCTGGGAAAGCCCGCGTCCTGAATCCTGTTGTACCTGTGAATAGGCTGCAGGGGGACGGTGAAGACCAGCAACAGCTTTCAGGGCTGCCACCTTCCGTGTGGGACAAGGAGCCGGACGTGTGCCTTTTCGGAAGCAGGCTCTGCCGAGGACGAGAGACTAACCCTGACCCTAGCCCTAACCCTAACCCCTAACCCTAACCCTAAGCCCATCCCTAATGACCCTAACCCTAACCCTAACCCTAAGCCCTTAACACTAACCCTAACCCTAAACCCTAACCCTAACCCTAACTGTAACCCTAACCCGGACCCTATCTCCTAACCCTAACCCTAACCCTAACCCCTAAGCCTAACCCTAACCCTAACCCTAAACCTAACCCTAACCCTAACCCTAACCCTAACCCCAACCCTAACCCTAACCCTAACCCCTAACTGTAAACCTTTTCTGACAAGTTGCAGGATGTGTGCCGTTTCCGAAACAGGTTCTGCTGAGGACGAGAGCCATGAGATTTTCCTCCTCTGGGCAAGCCCGTATCCCAGATCCTGTTGTGCCTGTGAATAGGCTGCAGGGGGACGGTGAAGACCAGCAACATCTTTCAGGGCTGCCACCTTCCGTGTGGGACAAGGAGCCGGACGTGTGCCTTTTCGGAAACAGGCTCTGCCGAGGACGAGAGACTAACCCTGACCCTAACCCTAACCCTAACCCCTAACCCTAACCCTAAGCCCATCCCTAACGACCCTAACCCTACCCCTAACCCTAAGCCCGTAACACTAACCCTAATCCTAAACCCTAACCCTAACCCTAACTGTAACCCTAACCCGGACCCTATCTCCTAACTCTAACCCTAACCCTAACCCCTAACCCTAACCGTAACCCTAACCACCTAACCCTAACACTCACCCTAACACGTAACCCTAACCCTAACCCCAACCCCCTAACCCCAACCCTAACCCTAAACCCTAACCCTAATGGCCCTAACCCTAACCATAACCCTAACCCCTAACCCTAACCTAACCCTAACCCTAACCCTAACCCTAACCCTAAACCCAACACTAACCCTAACCATAACCCTAACCCTAACCCTAACCCTAACCCTAACCCCTAACTGTAAACCTTTTCTGACAAGTTGCAGGATGTGGGCCGTTTCCGAAACAGGTTCTGCTGAGGACGAGTGCCATGAGATGTTCCTCCTCTGGGCAAGCCCGTATCCCAGATCCTGTTGTGCCTGTGAATAGGCTGCAGGGGGACGGTGAAGACCAGCAACATCTTTCAGGGCTGCCACCTTCCGTGTGGGACAAGGAGCCGGACGTGTGCCTTTCCGGAATCAGGCTCTGCCGAGGACGAGAGCCATGAGACATTCCTCCTCTGGGCAAGCCCGGGTCCCAGATCCTGTTGTGCCTGTGAATAGGCTGCAGGGGGACGGTGAAGACCAGCAACAGCTTTCAGGGCTGCCACCTTCCGTGTGGGACAAGGAGCCGGACGTGTGCCTTTCCGGAATCAGGCTCTGCCGAGGATGAGAGACATGAGATGTTCCTCCTCTGGGCACGCCCGGGTCCCAGATCCTGTTGTACCTGTGAATAAGCTGCAGGGGGACGGTGAAGACCAGCAACAGCTTTCAGGGCTGCCAACTTCCGTGTGGGACAAGGAGCCGGACGTGTGCCTTTCCGGAATCAGGCTCTGCCGAGGACGAGAGACTAACCCTGACCCTAACCCTAACCCTAACCCCTAACCCTAACCCTAAGCCCATCCCTAACGACCCTAACCCTAACCCTAACCCTAAGCCCTTAACACTAACCCTAACCCTAAACCCTAACCCTAACCCTAACTGTAACCCTAACCCGGACCCTATCTCCTAACCCTAACCCTAACCCTAACCCCTAAGCCTAACCCTAACCCTAACCCTAAACCTAACCCTAACCCTAACCCTAACCCTAACCCTAACCCTAACCCTAACCCCTAACTGTAAACCTTTTCAGACAAGTTGCAGGATGTGTGCCGTTTCCGAAACAGGTTCTGCTGAGGACGAGAGCCATGAGATTTTCCTCCTCTGGGCAAGCCCGGGTCCCAGATCCTGTCGTACCTGTGAATAGGCTGCAGGGGGACGGTGAAGACCAGCAACAGCCTTCAGGGCTGCCACCTTCCGTGTGGGACAAGGAGCCGGACGTGTGCATTTTCGGAAACAGGCCCTGCCGAGGACGAGAGCCATGAGATGTTCCTCCTCTGGGCAAGCCCGGGTCCCAGATCCTGTTGTGCCTGTGAATAGGCTGCAGGGGGACGGTGAAGACCAGCAACTTCTTTCAGGGCTGCCACCTTCCGTGTGGGACAAGGAACCGGACGTGTGCCTTTTCGGGAAGAGGCTCTGCCGAGGAAAAGAGACATGATATGTTCCTCCTCTGGGCGTGCCCGGGTCCTGAATACTGTTGTGCCTTTGAATAGGCTGCAGGGGGACGGTGAAGACCAGCAACAGCTTTCAGGGCTGCCACCTTCCGTGTGGGACAAGGAGCCGGACGTGTGACTTTTCGGAAATAGGCTCTGCCGAGGACGAGAGCCATGAGATGTTCCTCCTCTGGGCAAGCCCGGGTCCCAGATCCTGTCGTACCTGTGAATAGGCTGCAGTGGGACGGTGAAGACCAGCAACAGCTTTCAGGGCTGCCACCTTCCTTGTGGGACAAGGAGCCGGACGTGTGCCTTTTCGGAATCGGGCTCTGCCGAGGAAGAGAGCCATGAGATTTTCCTCCTCTGGGCAAGCCCGTATCCCAGATCCTGTTGTGCCTGTGAATAGGCTGCAGGGGGACGGTGAAGACCAGCAACATCTTTCAGGGCTGCCACCTTCCGTGTGGGACAAGGAGCCGGACGTGTGCCTTTTCGGAAACAGGCTCTGCCGAGGACGAGAGACTAACCCTGACCCTAACCCTAACCCTAACCCCTAACCCTAACCCTAAGCCCATCCCTAACGACCCTAACCCTACCCCTAACCCTAAGCCCGTAACACTAACCCTAATCCTAAACCCTAACCCTAACCCTAACTGTAACCCTAACCCGGACCCTATCTCCTAACTCTAACCCTAACCCTAACCCCTAACCCTAACCGTAACCCTAACCACCTAACCCTAACACTCACCCTAACACGTAACCCTAACCCTAACCCCAACCCCCTAACCCCAACCCTAACCCTAAACCCTAACCCTAATGGCCCTAACCCTAACCATAACCCTAACCCCTAACCCTAACCTAACCCTAACCCTAACCCTAACCCTAACCCTAAACCCAACACTAACCCTAACCATAACCCTAACCCTAACCCTAACCCTAACCCTAACCCCTAACTGTAAACCTTTTCTGACAAGTTGCAGGATGTGGGCCGTTTCCGAAACAGGTTCTGCTGAGGACGAGTGCCATGAGATGTTCCTCCTCTGGGCAAGCCCGTATCCCAGATCCTGTTGTGCCTGTGAATAGGCTGCAGGGGGACGGTGAAGACCAGCAACATCTTTCAGGGCTGCCACCTTCCGTGTGGGACAAGGAGCCGGACGTGTGCCTTTCCGGAATCAGGCTCTGCCGAGGACGAGAGCCATGAGACATTCCTCCTCTGGGCAAGCCCGGGTCCCAGATCCTGTTGTGCCTGTGAATAGGCTGCAGGGGGACGGTGAAGACCAGCAACAGCTTTCAGGGCTGCCACCTTCCGTGTGGGACAAGGAGCCGGACGTGTGCCTTTCCGGAATCAGGCTCTGCCGAGGATGAGAGACATGAGATG